>NW_007737476.1:0-549 GCF_000696425.1 Galeopterus variegatus | reverse complement strand
TTACAGTTTGAGATATTTCACAGAATTACAAAGCCAGTACAAGCTGGTGTGGATATGGAGCCAGTTAGATCAAATTTGCGACCTGGTTAATATGAAGCAAGGTCAGAAGAACATTTGAGTGAACTTGGTCTCCCTTCGTTTTCAGCTCCAGACCAGACTGGGAATGAACACTTAGTTTATTAGAATGATAGGGAAGACTTTTGAAAACCATCTGGGGAATAGGTTTTCATCTTTTGTAGATCTAAGGAAATATATCAACAAACACATTTTTGTCACATCTTGAGTATGCACTAAAATGTCTGAGTACTACATCATATCAAAAAAATATCTTTCAAATAACAAAATGTGCATTATGGTCCCCTGAAGGGAATTACAAAACACTAATTTGATACCGTTCCTATACTGTTTATATAAAATTTAATGTTGAGAGAATTATATTGTTAATTGAGATTAAAACCAATTTTTGAGGAAAGATTAAGGTTTTAGACCTGAATGACCCAGACTAACTCATAAAACTATAGATACTCAATCCACATAGTGCCTTTTAGG
>NW_007737475.1:41217-52674 GCF_000696425.1 Galeopterus variegatus | reverse complement strand
TCATATCTTTCAGTTGAATATTGACATTCAATCAGTGTAAGAAATTCCCATCATTATGAGATCCTACTTATGTTAGGTTCTAAATTTATCTGCCTTTTTAAAAGAATTAGAGTGTGTCCTGGAGCTATGCCAAAGGATATTTGAGTGGCACACTACATGATCAAACAAAAAAAGAATATGTACTCCATATCCAATGGAGACAGATGTTAGAGAGTGCTCCCTGCTTTCCAGATAGGCAGTATTACCATTAAAAACAAAAAAATCAAGTGAGACAGGCTGCCATTTGTGTTTGTACATAGTTTATAATGTAATTGGTGCCTTTTGGAGTTGATGGATAACAACCCAAACACTTCATCCCCTGGTTGCAGTTCATCAGGTCTTAACTAAAATGTATCTTATTTCAAGTTTTACATGCTCAAAAGAATAAGTAAAATTTGGTAATCAGGAGTGAATGGCTACCCAAGAGTCCAATGGGTTAAAAAAGTATGAAGGACACTAAATAAATTAAAATAGTGTGAATTGACTTATAAGGGAAAAACAAATCACTAAAAGTAGAATTTGAAAATTTTAGGAATGGCCTAAGAAATAAATAAGACTAATCATATATCTCCATGCCTAGCAGTGACATATGATCTTTTCATGAATTTTTTAATCAGAACATAAAAGATACATGAATATATTTATTGTTAAAGAGAAAGTAAATTACATTTTCTGTAATAGATATTGAATAAATGCTAGCTGAAGTTACTCCAGAGAAAACAGGATCGTAGGTGGGGAATGGCAGTATGTGATTTTCTTTGGCCCATTTTCAATTAAGAAATCCATGAGTTTGTATTCAAACTGCTCTGGATTGCTCTCTCAGGGCTTTCTTGGTGAGGCAAGCAGGAGAGGATTCTGAAATTGTCTACTCAGAGGTCATCAAAACAGTTCTTTTATTTATTCTACATATAAGGGTTTGACTATGTTTTTCCTTTGATGAGACAATAGATCCTACAATTTTAGCTGATGTATATCACATGGGTTAGAATCACAAGCTAAATTGAAATTAAAGTAGATTGTAAACCTTATTTTCCCATGATTCTGTCATAGAACGGAATAAAATTGGTCTAGCAGGGTACTCTACATAGTCGTGAGAAAGTAGGGCATTAACTTTCATTGTGTATTCTATAAGAATCTATTTTAGCTAAGAAGCCTATTAAATCTCCAGGAAAGTCATTGAAGTTTAAATTTATGCTCAGACTTATCCCATAAAGTTGAGATGATGTACAAACATATTCAGTCATACTGCTAAATCAACCAATATTATGAATTAATTGTGATCCCATTGAAAGATTTACACTACAATTCAACATGCCATTAAAACCCCATTTCTCTCACTGCCAAGTAAATGCATATATGAGTTATAACCTAACAACTAATGGGATTTTAAAATACTATTATATGTTGGTTTGGATATGAAATACACTACATCAGACCTGATCGTTTTATGCAGTAGACTTTTTTACTGAACATGGATCCAGGCACATTTTCTCTTGTCTGTAGTTTATACATAAAATCATGATCTGGAGCTAATATATTAAAATACATTATATGGTTCTTCTGAATAACTGTGTATTTTAACTCACTTTTGTGCTCTCTGAGGTGATTACATCAAAATCATTTGCATTTTTCATTTTTTTCCATCAGGAGTACTTTATCATGTGTAATAGATGCAGCATGAATGTTCATTAAAGCTATACATAGCTAGATGTGATGTTATCTCTTTATAATGATAAAATTCAAGATGGAGTTTGTGTTGAGATCCAATACCTTTCTTTAATTTACAAAACTAAATATTATAAAATAATATGTGTAATAAGAAAGTCAAATGAATTTCAAATGCATATTCTAGACCAGACTGTGATAAATGCTTTACAAATCTAAACTCACTTAGCTCACTCAACCAGCCTCCAGGATAAGAATTATTACCCCAGTTTAGAGAAAAGAAAATTGCAATTTGAAAAGGAGAAATAACTGATCCAACAACAAACAATTAGTAACTTATAACTGCCATATATAACTCATCATTTACTTTACACTGGTTTATGATATTGTACTTGAAAGGGGATGAAAAAGAGTCTTTGTCTAGTTTTCTGGTATAGTTTAGATCCTGACCATATAGAAGACTGTTCTACATTGGTGATTGGCTCAGCAATGGGTCTCTATGCAGACACAACAGTCAAAGTTGGGGTGGAGGAATGAATAGTGGAGGGGTATAGAACACTTTATGTACCCCTTTTGCAAACACTGGATAAGTATAGTTCTTTCTGTCTTTTTACTAATTTTTAAATGGACAAAATCGTACATAAGCCTGCAAATAATAGACTGGCAATATCCATAAGGGAAGCATGGCTTAAAACATGCAAAAAAAAGGACATGGTTTTGAAAAAATATATATTATAAAACATTTAGAAAACATTTGAAGTAAACAAGGACACAAACTAATAGATAAAAGATGAGAAAACATGGAAGCAGGTAGAGATGAGAGAAACCTTGAAGAAGAAAATAAAGAAATAAAAATGCAGTATTAAGAAGTAAAATCTTCAGTGGTTGCAATAAAGAACAAAATGTGGTACCAGAAATCCAAATTGGTCATAAACATCATACTGATGCAAAAATAAAGAGAAAGCTGTGAGAATTATGCTAGTTATGAAGAAAAAAAGAGAAATTATATGGATGATGAGCCTGCCCCAAAAGAAAACCAGAACAAGACTCTGATCAAGATAGCCTAATAGACAGTACCCAGGGTCACTCTCTCTCACAATCAGCAAATTTACAATTATTAAAAAGCTAAGACAGCCAAGCTGGAGCCACTAGAGCTCAGGGGAAGAGGAGGAGAGACCTATGGAGTTCATGAAGGCAGGAAAAGCCATGATGACAGAAAGAAAGGACCACTGCAACAGTTTCAAGCCCCTACCACTTCAGGGATGGCCCTGGTGAACACACACATGGAGCAGGAGCTGACAAAAGCTGCAGCTGCACACATCATATGAAGTTGCTTAGAGGCTGCAAGGGAGAAGAGGGCTAAGGACCACTGCAACAGTTTCAAGCCCCTACCACTTCAGGGATGGCCCTGGTGAACACACACGTGGAGCAGGAGCTGACAAAAGCTGCAGCTGCACACATCATATGAAGTTGCTTAGAGGCTGCAAGGGAGAAGAGGGCCTATCCATAAGGGAAGCATGGCTTAAAACATGCAAAAAAAAGGACATGGTTTTGAAAAAATATATATTATAAAACATTTAGAAAACATTTGAAGTAAACAAGGACACAAACTAATAGATAAAAGATGAGAAAACATGGAAGCAGGTAGAGATGAGAGAAACCTTGAAGAAGAAAATAAAGAAATAAAAATGCAGTATTAAGAAGTAAAATCTTCAGTGGTTGCAATAAAGAACAAAATGTGGTACCAGAAATCCAAATTGGTCATAAACATCATACTGATGCAAAAATAAAGAGAAAGCTGTGAGAATTATGCTAGTTATGAAGAAAAAAAGAGAAATTATATGGATGATGAGCCTGCCCCAAAAGAAAACCAGAACAAGACTCTGATCAAGATAGCCTAATAGACAGTACCCAGGGTCACTCTCTCTCACAATCAGCAAATTTACAATTATTAAAAAGCTAAGACAGCCAAGCTGGAGCCACTAGAGCTCAGGGGAAGAGGAGGAGAGACCTATGGAGTTCATGAAGGCAGGAAAAGCCATGATGAGAGAAAGAAAGGACCACTGCAACAGTTTCAAGCCCCTACCACTTCAGGGATGGCCCTGGTGAACACACACGTGGAGCAGGAGCTGACAAAAGCTGCAGCTGCACACATCATATGAAGTTGCTTAGAGGCTGCAAGGGAGAAGAGGGCCTTGGTGGCCCCCAGGCCAGCAAGACTACTGACGGTTCCCGTGGACCCACATACAAGCGAGGAGCCACAGACAACTGACAAAATGAGGCACACAAAAACTGGTGAGTCACTGCCAGGGAGCAGCACACAGCTCACCCTAGGGGAAGTGTTTGGAGTGTGGGAAGTGGGGAAGACTGACCCACCAGGGAACACTGGGGCACAACATGGACAGCTGGTCCCTCCTTCAATTAGCACAGGATTACTCTGTATAGACTGGTCAGGAATACAAACCTGCAAGGGGTGAAGTTTGCTGTAAATACTCAGGCCCAGTACCAGAGTTTCCACACAACTCAGGAGTACCGGACCTCACAAGACCCAGAGGTGCTTACAAAGGTCAACAAAACCTGAGCTGCACAAAAAGCCTTCCACAGGGAATCAGCAGCAAAGCAGAAATTTAGCTCAACCACAGGGCTCATGTGTTGGTCCCCACAGGAAGTTTCCCCATTTTAGAAGTAAGCAAAGGACAACAAATTAGTTTCAGTGCAGAGTTTAAGTGGTGGGGGTAGCTAATAATCCAACATAAAACTGAGAAAAGGGAAAAAAAGAACAAAAACCCCCCACAGATCAGAGACAAAGTTCTGATAGTAACCAGTAATGGTCTAACTCCACCATAGAATACATATTAAACCTAGAAGGACTGGAAGCCCCCCAGACTCCCAAGCTGGGGTTCGGGGAGGGCCGAGGGCCTCAGCCACACACCCCTGAAATCCATATCCAGCCCAGCCACCACTGAGCTGCCGCTGGAAGCCCCAGCTCCCCTGCTAGAATGGGGGTGCTACCTCAGACCTCAATTACGCTCCCCCCTCCTTTCCTTTCCTCCCCCTTTCCCTCCCCCCTCTCCCCCAACTACTCTGCAACAGCATCTTAGGATGTAAAATAATAACAATAATATTAAATAAATAAATTTTAAAAAAAGAAAAAAAGAAAACCAGAACAAGTGAAACAGAAGCAATTACCAAAGTCAAAATATTCTAGTCTACAAATCAAAATTTCTCACCATGAGCAAAGCAAAATCGATGAAAATGACTAACATCTAGGCCTATCCTGGCTTTCTGTCTTTTATTGTTATTTCAGAGATACAAGAAAAATACCCTGCATCCAGTCAGATAAAAGTGATGCAATAATCTGGTTGATTGCATGCTTTTTATCAATGCTAAATTCAAGAAAAAAAAGAGTACTGAAGGAAAACATTTTTGATTTGAGAATTCTATACCCAATCAAATTGTATTCATATGCATAACCAAGAAGCTTTAAATCCAAAATGTCTAAATAGAATGTCTCTCCCATAAACTCAATAACTATTTTGTGAATGGTAATAAATTTAATTGAGCCAGAATGCAACTGACTAGATTAGTTGTAATTTTTAGCAGTTTCTTTTTTAGGAGAGAAAAAAATATTGATAATTTTAGTGAATTCATAAAAGCAATCTCCAAGTTGCAGTCCCTTCTACTTGGTGAAACTTCTGGGTCTTTCATTTATTACTGGTGGGAATGAAAAGTGGTACAACCACCTTACAAGACAGATTGTCAGTTTCTTACAAAACTAAACATACTCTTACCATAAGATCCAGCAGTCAAGATACTCGGCATCTACTCAAAGAAATTGGAAACTCATTTCTGCACAAAAGCCTGCACATTAATATTTGTAGTAACTTTATTTGTAATTGCTAATACTTGGAAGCAACCAAGATGCTCGTCAGTGGGTGAGTAGATAAACTGCGGTACTCCTGACAATAAAATATTATTCAGTGCTAAAAGGAATGAGCTATTAAGCCATGAAAAGACATGGAGGAATCTTAAACACATATACTAAGTGAAAAAAAACCAGTCTGAAAAAGCTATATTTTCATGTATGATTCCAACCACATCATATTCTGGAAAAGGCAGAACTGTAGAAAAAGTAGAAGGTCAGTGATTGCTAGGGGTTGAGGAGAAAGGAGAGATTAATAGGCCGAGCACTGAGGATTTTTAGGGCAGTGAAACTATTCTGTATGATAATGGTGGACACTTGACATTATGCACTTGTCAAAACCTGTAGGATGTACAATACCAAGTGTGAACTCTGATGTAAACTGGGTGTGTGATTTTCATGTGTCAATGTAAGGTCATATATTGTAACAAATGTACTATTTTGGTGGGGAATGTTGATATTGGAGGAGGCTACCTATGTGTGGGGCCAAGGGACATATGGAAACTCTGTACTTTCTGTTCAATTTTGCTGTGCTCTATAAACTAAACTTTATTTTTTAAAATTAATTAATGAACAAAAAGACTGGTTTGATATCTGTGTCATCTCTCTTCTATGAACACCTGTCTGTGGGAATATAAAGGAGAAAGCGATCTTTTAAAAGACACTTTCCAGAAAAGAATGAAAGTAAGAGATCTTCCATAATCCAGAACTTGTATCTCAATCCAGAGTAGTTAATTAGCTGTATAAAATTATAAATCAATATGACATTGTACTCCCAGAATAAGTGCTTGTCTTTGATCCACAAAGCAGTGGGTAATATTAAGTACGTAGGACTTTTTATAATAATTAGGAAAATGGAAAAAAATAACAATACTGTTCTGTGCCACACATTATATAGTATAAATGTTTAAAATATATTAATTTATTTAATTCCTACAATGACAGTTTGATGTAGATATTATCATTCCCATTTTCGAGTTGGGGAAATTGATGGCAAATGATTTAGTGTCACACAGCTAGTTAGTGGTAGAATTAGGATTTGAACCAGGGATTTTATTTAGGGTCTTTGTATTTTTTCTTTGCATATACTGCCTTCTAAAAAGCTTATCTATTTCTGCTCTTAAATCACCCTACATTCTGTGTATCAGAGAATGGAATTTTTCTACAAGTCAAACATTTTTCTTACTTTCTTTGGACTGCTATAACAAAGTGCAATATACTTGGTGGCTTATAAACAACAGATATTTATTTCTCAGAGTTCTGGAGGCTGGTAAGTCCAAGATCAAGGCACTAGCAGATTTCTCTTCCTCTTAGACTGCTGTCTCACTCTAAAGTCACATGGCATGATGGGAGCAGCAAGTGAGCTCTCCAGGGTCTCTTGCAAGAATTCTAATCCCATTCACGAGGGCTTGCCCCCATGGCCTAATCACCTCCTAAAGGCTCCACACCCTAATGCCTCAACCTCGTGTTCTAATACTTCAACATATAAATATTGGAGGGACACAAATATTCAGACCATAGCAAAATTTATACGAGGTGTCTTCAAAAAGATCATGGAAAGATTCATATTATCTTTTAATTCCATTTTCCCGTGAACTTTTTGAAGTACCCTTGTATATTGATTGTTAAAAGCCATTAATATCTGTTGCTCTTGATCTCTGGCTATCTTTTCCTGTAATCTATCTAACCTTATTAGAGGCTTAAGACTGGCATTTAGTACAGACTAATACTGATAAGTTAGAAGTTACCACAATTTGTTACTCATATAGTTCTACAATTTCATATTGAAGTTGTTTTACTCCAAGCATAAATATTAAAAATTACTATGACCTGATAAATGGGTAGTCAGACACGCTTACTGAATGCTGAATTTATATAGTGCCTTATGCTAGCACATTGTAAAAAAAAACCACATTCAAATTGGATTCAGATCTCTATATATACACATTTGTGCCTTGGAAACAAAACCACAGCTACATTCCAATAATCAAGAGCAAATTGAATTAGCTCTTATTTCCTCCTTCTTGGCATTAGCTTGTTACTGAGCTTTTCAGTAATCTTGAGAGTCTAACCTGCCTTCCTGCCAATTTCTTCTTTATCCATCTGTTCACCTAAAATATCCATATAACAAAAAAGTATTGAGTTCAGTAGAGTTAGTCATAGGCTCATTCATTCTTTCAACACTTACAGAGTGGCTATATATTAAATGCTGTGCTAGGTGCTTGGCTACTTTAATACGATTGCACGTATGTTTAAAAGTTGGTAATACAACTTTATTTGCGAGGTATCTGGTTTATTTACAAACAATCTTAACATGTTTAGGGCCAGCCCGGTGGCGCACTCGGTAGAGTGCGGTGCTTGGGAGCGCGGTGGCGCTCCCGCCAAGGGTTCGGATCCCATATAGAGACCGGTCCGCTCACGGGTTGAGCACGGTGCGGGCGCGACACCAAGGGTTGCGATCCCGTTGCTGGTCGTGGTACGGGCGGGACACCGAGGGTTGCGATCCCATTACCGGTCACGAAAAAAGACAAAAAGGAAAAAAAAAATCTTAACATGTTTATATAGATTCTGAATTCATTCTTAAAGTGAGTTTTCAAATTTAAACTTTATTCTTCTTTCTATGAAAGTTATTTCTCAATTTTTCACTCTTTCCCTCAGATCTATGTGCTAGATGTGTCAACTTGGAATAAGAAATGACTCACAAAACTGATGTAAGAATCAAATGAGTGTCCGTTGTCAGAGGACAACAAGTACATAGTACATCCCAACATGTGTTTTGCTTTCTATTTCCTTTTGCTCATTGGCCTGTGGCTGGACAAGCACCTAGAGTTAGGTATCTGAAGCCTAGCCTTTATACAAATCAGAAAACAGAGCTAAGGCAGCGTTTGCACTTCCTAAATCTTAGTCCAATGCTTTGTCAACAACCTTTGCTGTTGCTTTTATGCAGAGAGTTTAGAGCATAGCCCAGTATTTCTTCTCCCAGTCTCATAGCATGTGATATTATATAAAACTTTTATTGTTTGCCTCCTAAATTTTAACCAAAGTGTGAAAGGTAGTCTTATCATACTAAGTATGCATGAATAGGGAATGTCATCAGATGGAACACTGGCTGGGTAGGACAGGCATCATTGTGTAAGGCACAGTAGCTGGAAATAAGTAAGAAATTAACCTTCACAGAAACTTTCCTCATGAATATTCAAGGGAGTAAATCTGGACAGGAAACCTTTATATTAAAAAAGCAATACAATGAAAATCTTTGAGTTCTAAAAGTAATAATGATGTGATAATTTGAAAATAATACAGTAATAAAATAGCTAACTTTTACTGAGCACGTAATATGTTCTGGGCATTGTACAAAGTGTTTCATATGGATTCTCACCTCTAACCTTCAAAGAAAACTAAGATTTAGAAAGTTTAGAAAGTTATGGATCTTGATCAAGATTGCTCAGCTAGTGAATAGTGGAGACTAAATTTGGATCCAGGCAGTCTGTGAATGCTTTTATAGTCCTAGCAAGACATTGTTATAGTTAAGTAGTGTTTATGTAAGAATGATTGATGACTCATTTAACGAAGTTTTAGTCCTTCAAATGTGCTGCCAAAATTTTTAGCATTCAAATGCATGAGAAAAAAAATATTACCCATTCACATAGACTGAAAACTAGAAAAATATCAAGTAAAGATGTTGAGAGCCCAAAGAGATCTCTGCAGTATCAATGATTTAAATGATTGCTTTAGATCCACAGGCTGGAGATTGAGTTAGACTCACAGAAACCTGTGCTAATAGGGGTTCTGGAAGGAGAAAGCCTGGCAACTTTTTGATATCAATGATGTGGGACCTGGAGTCCCTTAGTGAATAAGCCAATGTCGGCTACTGGGTCAGAGTCAGCCAGACCACTCACCTCTTTATGAACCACATTCCAGCAGCGTGCACTAATGATCAGACAGCCACACTGCTGGGCAGTCAGCAGTGGGGAGAAATTAATGACATGTGAAAATGGCTGAAAAGAGGAAGAACAAATGCCGAAAGCCACCCTGAGTTTCTCAGCACAGCATATCACCATGTCAGAGAATAATAAGTATCCAGTCCACCCACTTCATTTTAACGCTGCTTCAGTTTCTGTGGTCTACATGGCTCCCTTTCCAGCCACTTTCTATAGAACACATCCAATCCCATCCATGCTTAGGCTACATCTACTGCTCTCCATATTTCCTAGCAGAAATTTGTCATTCTTTTTATTTTTAGAAATAAGATTGCGATCAAGCTTAATCTTATGCAGAACCTCAGAATAAAAACAGTTAAAAGAGAAGCTAAAATGGTTGAAATAAAAGACCTAGATTCTTACCAGTTTAACGTCTAGCCCTCCTTTTCCCACGCCTCATGTCCTTGGATTATCAGCAGCCCTGGAGATCCTCCAAAGAAGGTTAGAACTCCAAGAAGCACCATTTGAAAACTATGATCTATAAGAAAATGCCTGCACTTCTTAGCAAGACACAGTTTTCTTCACTGGGTTTTTGTAGCCCCATTTCCAATTCTCTTCCATCACATCTATGGTTCAAACAATTCCAAACAACATGCATTCCCTGACCAGCCCATGCAGTTTCCTTCCATTGTGGATTTATACATGCTACTTCCACTCCATGGAAGGCACTACCACCACACCTTTCCTCTGTCATGGAAACATCCGGAACTAGTATATACCCTCTCTGTTAAGCCTTTAGTAGCACTCCTTTTAGGCAAATCCGTCACTCTCTTCCCTCTGTCCCCATGTACTTTGCATAAACTAATATCAATGCTCTGAACTTGCTTTATGGTAATTATTGATGTGTGTGGTTATGCATTTGTTATACTCCAAGCTCTTCTAGTTCAGGGATAGTGCCTTATTCTTTTGATTTAAGTACCTAGTATGGTGGCTGGCATAAGAAGAGAATAAATGTGTGATTGCTAAGTGAAAATTAAAATTTGAGGCACTGTCAGAGACATGGAGCTTGTCAATAGTTATATAGCTAATCATCAGCAGAAGCAATATTGCAATCCAGATCCCCTGGCAACCATTCTAATGACTTTGGCACAACATCACATAGCCTCTAAACTGTCTGCTATGGTTTAACATACTCTTCCAAATTCATGTGCTGAAATTTAATCACCAATGGTATTAAGAGGTGGGGGCTTTATGAGGTGATTAAGTTAGGAAGGCAGAGCCCTCATAAATGAGATTAGTGACTTATAAAAGAGGTGCAAAGCCACACTCACTCCTTTTTGCCCATTCATCTCCTTTGCCATGTGAGGACACAGCAAGAAGGCTCAAGCCCTCATCAGACACTGAATTTCCTGGTGCTTTGATCTTGGACTTCTCAGGCTCCAGAGCTTCGAGAAATAAATTTCTAGGATTTCTAAATTACCAAGTCTGTGGTATTTTGGTGTAGCAGCAGGAATGGACTAAGACACCTTCCAGATGAATTTAGGAACATCCTACCACTCTCCAAGTGTTTGTCTCACAGTTCACTTTTCCAACTGGATTTCTACTGCAGCAGCATTTTAAGTGAGCAATTGAATGTTTAGGAATTTGAAAGCAAACAATTTGGACTGATGTTGACATAAACTAGACACATCAACAAACTTCCTATTCAACTACATATGTACTCTGCTAGGCATTGTGGGGGAAACAAAGGAAATTGAGAGTTCATCGTTCATTCCAAATAGGTCACTCTCTATTATGAGAGAAGAGATGAAGCCCTGAATTATTGTATACCACATAGATAAATATTGTTAGAGTGATGCCAACTGGCAATCACAGGAGCTCTTCTTTTTTTTTTTTTTTTTTTTTTTTTTT
>NW_007737475.1:27528-40240 GCF_000696425.1 Galeopterus variegatus | reverse complement strand
GGGGGGTCCGAGCCCCCGGCGGGAGCGCCACCGCGCTCCCAAGCGGCGCACTGTAGCAGTGCGCCACCGGGCCGGCCCTGCAGGAGCTCTTCTAAAGCTAAACTTTTCTTCTAAGGAGACATCCTGGCAGAACTGGCATTTGGAGAGCTGACAGTGGGTTCTCAGTAGATACCAAGAACGGGTATTAAAATTGATCTTAAGGTGCTGCATGAAAGGCCAACTGTGTTTAAAAGACCAAAAAGGAATCCATCAGGTAAAGTGTGTATAGGAAGAACTACAGTCAGGGTATTTAGGTTTTATGATCCTGGAAAGTAGACTGGGGCTAGATTTGAAAATAGTACAATTAGATTTGAAAAAATAAACTAAATGCCCATTTAAAAAATATTTTTAAAATTGAATCATAATTGATTATACATATTTATGAGGTGCAGAGTTGACTATCATTATTTGTGTACAGTATGTGATGATCAAATCAATATTATTAGCATGTTCATGATTGCAAATTGTAGTTATTCTTTGTGTCCATTACCCATTTACTCCCTAACCCACTCCCCCTCCTGCTTTCTTGCCACTAATAACTGTAGGTCTGTTCTCTCTGAAAGTTCAACATTTTATTGTGCTCTTTCTTTTATTCTTTCTTTCTTTGTTTTTTAGCTCCCACCTATGAGTGAAGACATGGTATTTCTTTTTCTGTGCCTGGCTTATTTCACTTAATATTCTCCAAGCTCATCTGTGTTGCTGTAAATGGCAGAATATCATTCTTTTGTATGGCTGAGTAGTATTCCATTTTGTATATATGCCACATTTGCCCTATTCAATTGTCTGTTGGTGGACATTTAGGTTGGTTTCACATCTTGGCTTATGTAAATAGAGCTGTGATGAACGTGGGAGTGCAGGTATCCCTTTGACATGATGATTTCTGTTGGTACTTAACAGCTAACTGATCTTTGACAAAGGCACCAAGAACATGCATTGGGGAAAGGACAGCCTCTTCAGTAAATGGTGCTGGGAAAACTGGACATCCATGTGTAGAAGAATGAAACTAGACCCATACCTTTTGTCATATACCAAAATCGACTCAAAATGGATTAAAGACTTAAGTATAATACCTGAAACTATAAAATTCCTAGAAGAAAATATAGGGAAAACATACAGGACATAGTACTGGGCAAGACTTTATGAAAAATTTCTTTTCAAAAACATACATTATTTTTTCTTCATTCAATGCAAAAAAAAAAAATCTCTATCAAAGAATCCTCTGCTGTACACATTTTTGATGGAAGATTTGTCCTTAGTACTATTTCAAGAGTAAGTTCTTATAGCATGGATGATCTGGAGATTGTGCCTTGTTGTTGTGATTTGGTGAATTAGGTGTTCACCTCAGTACCTCACCAATCCTTTCATGACTTGGTCTGCTATTCAGATCCTAAAATTCCAGTATGGGGGATAAAAATCATTCATCGCTTGATCTTGAGAAAGTTAGGAGGATTCTGAATTTATGCTTCTTCACAATGTGCCATTTCTGACACTGTTCTTTGCTGCTGGTTGAGATGTGATTAACTTTGATTCAATAGTACTGATTTACATGAGCGATTTTGGCCTTACTGATTTTCAATCAATTGATAGTCACACTCTTACTTATTAACTGTAATGAATCAGAAATGGTTAATTTTCATTCCAAACAGCAAAAGAAGTTTTTCCACATTTGGTTGCATGGTGTTTTTCTATACTTTCACTCTCAGTTCTGATGAAAATTTCTGTCAATTGAGAAATATTATGTTTGGGAAGTAATGAATTCAACAAGATTGTAGCATTTTATTGTGTTGTATATAGAAATTGATACTGTATTTGTGAAATGACTTGATTTTCCAAAGTAATTTTTTTCTCACATTTTTCAGAGAGTTCTGTTGTCATGAACCCTATATTTTTTTATGTGCATGTGTGTGCACCTCGCTTCCCTCCACACACCCACACAATATACTTCACATTTAATGAGCATCTATCCAAGTTGGTCTCATTTGGAGAGTCATTGCTACTTACTAAAGAGGCACAAGAGAAATCTACACCTTCAACAGGCTAAAGAATTGACACATTGTAGGTGAAGGAAACTTTTTAAAAGTCCCAGGATTCCAACTTAAATTGAAATAATAAGAAAGTACTACAGAAAATACAGTTCTCTAACTTTCTTTTCCTACTTCCACCACAGTGAATAAAGGAACTGAACAGTATTAACTCTAGAAATATTTCTTGAAGAGAAATTTTTGTTTTTAATTGGAGAGCAGCTTGTGGTATTACCATCATTAAGAATTTTAAGAAAAAATTGTAAGACAGAGGGTCAGGTTAACAGTACATATTTTGTGAAATATGAAAACAAACAAACCTAAGTTTTGTAGAAAATTGTGACAGAAAAGAGATATCACACATAAACATGTATTACCTACCGTACCAGCCAGTTTCTCAGTTCTCAATCTCTTCTCACCACTGTCTATTCACTCATTTAACAAATAGATTCCAGAGAGGGAAAAGCAAGATATTGGGGAGGATATTGTAGCTTAGTGAGGAAGAAATACAATTATAAATTTAGTGGTCTGATATTCAGGCCATTGCTCAGGGTGCAATAATGATGATAATAAAAGTAATATTTTTTTTTTTTTTTTTTTTTGTGACCGGTAAGGGGATCACAACACTTGGCTTGGCATCGCCTGCACCGTGCTAAGCCAGTGAGCACACTGGCCATCCCTATATAGGATCCGAACCCACAGCCTCGGTGCTCCCAGCGCCGCACTCTCTCAAGTGAGCCACGGGTCTGGCCCAAAAGTAATAGCTTTTATTGGTTTTTTTCTGTTATTCAGCTTACTTTATACCTTGAGCCCCATTCGACTGGGGGAAGAAATGAAATGTCAGCCAATTCTGTTCATCTTAGCTCCTTCAGAGTAATCTCCTTTATGGTTTTCCCTTGTCTTTTCCTTGAATTGTATTTTTGTTAGTGGTGAGAGGATGAGAGATTTACGTAGTGCCATGCGAGGGGTATCATGCGAGGGGTCCTTGATTGTCGTCTCTCCACATTGTCACCTGGTAAGATATGTTGTCTCATGAGGTCTTGGTATGGGTAGAGACATATTGCTAAGTTTTCCTCCTTGACACTACCTCATGGCCTCTTGGTCCCGGCTGTGAGAGGTTCTCTCCCCTCTCAGACACTTGGTACAGCTGCTCCTCCTGTGACTGCCCATTCACTAATGTGAGGACACTGTCTTAGTCCATTCGTGCTGCTATAACAACATACCACAGACTGGGTAATTTATTAAGAACAGAAATTTATTTTCTACAGTTCTTCAGGCTGGGAAGTTCAAGATCAAGGTGCCGGCAGGCTCAGTGTCTGTTGAGGGCCTGGTCTCTCTGCTCTCACAATGGTGACTTGTTTTTGTGTCCTCACCTGGTAAAAAGAACAAGGTCAAAATGGGGACAAAGGCTGCGTTCTCACATGGCAAAACTCCGGAAGAGAGTGAATCCACGTCCTCAAACCCTTTTAGAAGGGCCCTAAGCTCACTCATGATGGCTCTGCCCTCATAACTCAATTACCTCCTAAAGGCCCCACCTTGTAATAAATCTTCTTGGCCATTAAGTTTCAAATCAATGAATTTGGTGGGGACACATTCCGACCATAGCAGAGACTCTATGAATCTGTCTGATGAACCACCAGTGACGATGCCTTCACTGCAGCGCTACTGTGAGGCTGGCTGCCTTCTCAGTGACGAGAAAGCAAAGTGCAAGCATTGTCTAGGGTCAGGGATCTTAACCTATCCCAGAGACTCTATGAATCTGTCTGATGAACCACCAGTGACGATGCCTTCACTGCAGCGCTACTATGAGGCTGGCTGCCTTCTCAGTGACGAGAAAGCAAAGTGCAAGCATTGTCTAGGGTCAGGGATCTTAACCTATCTGGAGCTCATTACTCCAAACCCATCGCATTGAAGGGGCCTCTGATTAAGGACAGAGAAAATTCTAAGGTCTTGCTTCTCTAACAATTCTTATTCTTTCCCAGAAATAATAGTCTTTATTTACTTGCCTGGAGGGAAGAAGGGATCAGAAATGTGGCTCTCTTCTCAATACTGTAGTCTCCTCAATCGGTTATCTATGGTTTTAGATCCTATGGTCTCAGATATTTAGAGAGCTGGATTTTTATACTCAATACCAGAATTTTTTAACACAAAACTCTTTTAAAAAATTAAACCTTTCTTTCTTTCTTGACATTGAAGACACAGATGTCACAGTTTAGTTTAATGAGAAAAAGCCATATGGAAAAATGAATTACCAGAGCAAAAAAAATTGATTAATATATCAAATACTGTAATGTCACATAAGTAACTACAGAAAGTGATAAAGATTATAATAGAGGATGTAGAAAAGGAAGTGATATTAATAAAGTATTGATATTATATATTAAATATTTTTGCTGGGTTTTTTTATAGGAACAATAGATTTAACACTTTCCCCTTTTTCTCCCCTCCACCTAGAGTTTTTCTCATAAGAAATGTCTATGTTTATGAATTGTAGAGTATGTGAAAATGTGTATACCTAGGATTATATCTTGTTTAGGTGCTCATCTTTATTAATTTTTTCCTGGATGCACACACAAGTTCTTTGAATCAGAGACAGAATATCACTATTCATTTAAAAGCAAATAGCAAAAATAAAATGTGGTTCCCTACATCACAATTCTTACTTCTTGGGAGATGCAATAATGTTAGGTCAGTGTCCTATACGTAGAGAAATGCTGAAAAAAATGACTGCAAATATTTATATAGAAGAGAGGCAGCTGCTCCACCTTCCCTACTGAAAAAGGAAAAAGAAAAAAGAGATAAACCTTTGCTTTTCAGAGAGTGGATGGAAAGTTTCCTGCATTCTCATTTTAACCTTTTGCAATATAAAATTGACAGAAAATAAGAAATTAAATTAAAAATTAAGATTTTGTATTGCTTGTTAAATTTACTTCTCAACACAAGTAACTTTTTAGTCTTAAAATCTCTGAAACATTGAAATTGATATTTTTTGTCTTTGAACAGATCCTATTACTTAGTAGAAACAATAACACAACAAAGACCTCTCTATGACTACTATTTATGAGACTATTCACTAATTGAGACTATTGTCAAATGGCTTGAATAAAACACCAAGCTTAGAGACATTAAATGCTCATTTTAATGCTTACTTTAAGAGAATTTTAATGTTTGGATTTGCATTTTCTCATTTTCGTAGGTAGTTAATAACACCTTACCCACTTCACCAGACTCTTGTGTAAATAGATAACAACAGAGGCATTCAAAAACTAAGGAATCCCATTAATACAAAATGAAGGAAATCCATTATGTTAATAACCTCAAAGTGTTTTTGAATTGCCTCATGACATTTCCAGCATAACAATATGTGATTGTCTATTGTGTTGCTAAATGTGAAGGTGTGATTCGTAGTGTATATGATTGCTTTTTGTTCATTTATAAAATGCTCATAAAATATAAATATGATAGAGCATACTTCAAATCATCTGCACTTTTCTGAGGTGAATCCTGTTGAGTGTTTGATTGCCAAGTGCATCAAATAGTTTTGTCTAAAGTGGTCCACTTATGCTAATGTGCTCAATTGAAAATATATAAAGACAATCTCATGTAGTAAGATGCAAAAAGAGATTAAACCAAATTTAATTTTTTCCTACACTTTGTTTTTTTGAACAAGCTATTTTTTAATCTGTATAATTTTTGTTATCTAGGAAATCTGAATTTCCAAGAGCAGCAAAAGGCAGGATTTACATTTGTGTCTGAGATCATAGATTTGATTTTCATATAAAGCATCTGATTTTCCTTCATATATGCTGTCTTTTGTGAAAGAAAGTGATGAAGCAATTATCCACCAACATCAAAAAACATGGGTTCATGTTTGCTAATATTGGGAAGTTAGTAGATAGGCACATGTTGATGGACAAGGTCACTGTTGGCTGGAAGGCATAGGGAAACAGAGACTTCTTCCCGGAAAACACCACATTTGAGAAGTGGGCCTTGAAGGGAACATATGGGTAACTGGATGTAAAAGAAACAGACTAAGATAAGACAAAGGGGCAGGAAACTGCAGGGTCTCCTTGTTGAATCATGAATAGTTGTGTTTGGTATGACTTGTGCAAGGAAGTGAGCAGTGAAACTTAATTGTAGAACTCGACCAGATCACAAAGAAACTTACATAACAGGAAAAATTGGGGGACTTTATCCCACAGATAATGGACAGTTGAGGACAATTTTTAATCACAGAACTGGCTAAAGGACAGTTTAGGTAGTGCAGAGAGGTAGTTGAGAAGACATTGCAATCATGCAGGTGGGATCCAACCTCTCAGACATAATCCATGGAATGGCATTAGGCCGATGAATATGGGAAATAAGGTAGTTACATCTAAAGGACTTGGTGACGGGATGGGGGAAGTGAAGGAGGAGGACAAAGGCAATTGTGGGTAGTAAATAATGTCTACTACCGTAGAGGGACTAAGGGCAGCCATTTGAGTCTGTGATGAGGATGCAATAGCTTGCAAGAGATGCAACTTCATGATTTTACTAACACATTCAGTTTTTCCTAGTTTCATTTCCCTCACACACAGGGAAACAAAATAGCATAGTAGTTAATTAACGACAATGGGAGTCAGACTAAAATTGTTGGAATGTCATGGATGCCACTTTCTAGGTTTGTGAAATTGAACAAATTATTAAGGTTCTCTGAACCCTGGCTTTCTTGGTTGTTAAAAGGAAAATACACACCTACTTGTTAACAGACATAAATGTAACGATATACATAAGATAATTAGTGAGACATACAGTTAGCACCCCAGCCAGTAAATGCTAGTTTAAATATATAGGTGCTCCTCAAGTTATGATGGGATTAGTATAAACCCGTCATAAACTGAAAATATCCTAAGTCAAAACTGCATTTGATGCACCTAACCTACCAAACATCATAGCTCAGCCTCGCCTACTTAAACATGCTCAGAACACTTGCATTAATCTACAGTTGGGCAAAAGCATGTAATGTAAAACTTATTTTATAATAAAGTGTTGAATATCTCAGGTAATTTACTGAATACTGCACTGGAAGTGAAAAACAGCATGATTGTATGGGTATTAGAAGTACAGTTTCTACTGAATTCACATCTCTTTCACACCACTGTAAAGTTGAAAAAGCCTAAGCTCAACCGTTGTATGTCGAGGACTGTTTGTATATGTAGTGTGGTGATAACACTAGAAATTATAATTTTTCTTTTTTTTTTTTCTTTTTGTCTTTTTTACTGACTGGTAACAGGATCGCAACCCTCGGTGTCGCGCCCGCACGGCGCTCAGCCAGTGAGCAGAAACCGGTCTCCACATGGGATCCGAACCCTCGGCGGGAGCGCCGCCGCACTCCCAAGCGGCGCACTCTCCAGTGCGCCATGGGGCCGGCCCAAGAAATTATAATTTTTCTGAAGAAGATAATTCTGGAAATATGACAGACTGATTGCAGCTTGGCTCTCTTTCCCTCTACTCCCAACACCAAGCTTCTTGTCCTGCCTGAACCAAGCAATTACCTGTACCAATTGGTGACAGATGTAACCAAGGTCTTAGACTATGGTGGAGCATGGAGGAAGGTCAGGTAGGGAGAAATTTCCCAGGAAGTCTCTTCTTGGGGTCTGGATACATGGCTGAAAATCACACAGTGTATATGAATACATACAGAGAATAAAGAAAAATTGATAATCCTTAAAAAAGATGCTAAAAAGGTAATAATGAATGGTAAAGGAAAAGAGATTAGAAAATTGCACCTGAGACAGAGGATGCTATTGTTATTTTAATAAACTAGTGCATTTAACTCTAGAGTTTGGACAGCAAAAGATGCAAACAGGTGAGCAAACAATAATGGACTTTGTATGGCCTGATGATAGGAAGTATAGTTGACCCTTGGGTGATACAAGCTTTCCTGTGAGTGGCAAACAAACATAAAAACAAAATAAGAAAACAGGGATGTGAAAGTTCACTTTGAGAATGGTTCAAGCAAATATTTTAACTGTATATTCTGACGCCAGATTGGGCACGCATCATAGGAACCCAAGTAGTGCAATATAATTCCATTGTCTTGAAATTATATTAAAATGCAAACCAAGCATTTTCACTTTTTTTCCCACTGTTTTACCATATCCCTTGTTCTAGTCCGCTCTTAAAAGATTTTGTTTTAGAGGAGAAATGGTTTTCTTTAGTTAACCTTCTATATTCTTATTGGCACCTGTGATTAAAATATGCACTGTTAATTCAAAATTTGACAACACATTTTTCCAACATGTCTCAACTGGAGCTTTTCAATACTTTCAAAATTAAAAGACTTGAAATAACAAAAACCTTGCATGTGGTGAATTTCAGTCAAATTTTAAAACAGACATTCTTAACATCAAATATTGAGAAGCTGAAATACTAGTATATGATTAGAATTGTTCTATTTTCTATAAAAATGCAGAGTTCAAGAAAGCGAAATTGTTCATTTTTCTATTCAACTCATAAAGAAATTATATATAGTTTAGAAATATAAGGAGAAAATGACAGAAACAGGGTACAGGGTGAGTTGGTAAGCTGGAGACACAGGAGAAGCAATGGTGTAGTTCCAATGCAAGTTAGAAGGCCCAAGAACCAAGAGACCTGATGGTGCAGTCCAGTCTGAAAGCCAACAGACTTGAGACCCAGGAAGAGCTGATGTCTCTATTTGAGTCCCAAGGCAAAAAGAAAAGATAATCTCACAGTTCAAAGGCAGTCAGGCAGAAGGAATTCTCTCCTACTCAGGGGAGAGTCAGTTTTTTTATTCTATTCAGGCCTTCAACTGATTGGATGAGGTCCACTCACATTAGAGAGGGCAATCTGCTTTACTCAGACCACCCATATAGATGTTAATCTCATCAAAAACCACCCTCATAGAAACACCCAGAATAATGTTTGACTAAATATATAGGCACCCCACAGCCCAGTCAAGTTGACACATAAAATTAACCATTACACATGTGGAAATTTTACACACACACACACACACACACACAAACACACACACACACGGAATTGTGTATCACTTAACAAGGGAGATACATTCTGAGAAATGCCTCATCAGGCAATTTCATCACTGTGCAAACATGATAGAGTACACTTACACAAAACTAGAGAGGATAGCCTACTACACACCCAGGCTATATGGTATAGCTACCATTGTATATGAGGTCTGTTGTTGACTGAAATGTCATTATGTGGTGCATAACTGTATATGTTAAAAATTTGTGAGTAAATTATACATGTAATTATACACACACATGCACATATATATATATACATAAATACATACACTCACAGGGATAGCTGTGGGCACTTACACCTTTGATGCCAGTCTGTTTCTACCATCTTATGCTGAGTCTTTGAAGTCTATAACTTGCTTCTCTAAGTTTCCTAGTTCATTCTATTCTATTCTAATTGACTTTATTCCTACCCATGACCCTTCATCATGCAGATGAATGATGTCAGGCCCCTTTGACTAACTACACCTCTAGTCTTGGACTTGATATTACAACTACAATTTTTATGTAAGTGGCATTTCCAAGAAATAGTCTCAGCAAATTTTTTTTTCTTAAATGATGAAAAAAAGGGGAGATGGGCAACCCTGTGTACTTTTATCCAGCAAAATAGGCCAAGAAAAGAGACAATGTTAAATTACGTACTGTTTCTCCTTGGAATTTTATATATCCTTGTCCATCAGTTACTGCACAGAAATTAGATGGCAAAATTGAGAACTATTTGATTTTCAGAGACATTTGAATATGTAAGACCTAGACATAAATGCTACCAAAATTGTACATTGACTCAAATATACTAAGTAATGGCAACAATCTGAAAGCGTAAATCAAATATGCATAACCTACTGAGTTTTGTTTTCTGAACAGAAAGAAGAACATGTTTTTGGCACAGAAAACAGTGAAACTCCACAAACTATAATAGCTGGTGGAAGACATGACAATTGATTTTTACATATCTCCATGTAAAGAGATGGCTTTTTAACAATTTTTTAAAGTATTGAGAGCACAGTTGTTTCAAGCACTAAAATATAGATGTGCATACAAGAAAGTTCTTCACTTTAAGGACTCAACATGTAGTGAAGAAAAGTAGACATAAAACTGATAAATTTCACATAATGCATTTTATAAAATAAATGTTGACAAAAAGCTGTGGGGACACTGGGGATGAAGAGTCTAATTCTGCCTGAGACATTGGGAAAGTGTGCCCAGAGGAGGTGACATTTTATTTGGGTTTTGAAAGATAACCAGGTAGTATCCAAACAAAGAAGAAGGAACAGACATTCCTGACATAAAAGCGTAAATGTAAAGACATCAAGACCTGGCCAAGCAGAGGTGTTCAGGGAATTTTGGTACGTTCAGTGTGAGTCCAGCACAGAGTCCATGGTCTGAAGTTTCAGAAGATGTAACAGTCAGATGGAGACACTTTGTAAGCGGGACCTTTCAATCCAAATTAAGCAGTCCAAACTTTATCTTTTAGTTACTGGAGAGCTATCGACATGTTTAATAACTTTATTGTGATTTGTTTTAGATTGCCACATGCTAAAAAAAAAAAAAAAAAAAAATCAGAACATTCAGAAGCTATACCTAAGAAAACAAAAATCACCATATATCTAAAGTACCAAAGAAAACTACTGGTGACATTTTCCAGCAACATTTTCAGGCTTTTCCATATAAACACACCCACCTGTCCACCCGTCCACCCCACCCCCACCCCCCACACAAAGATATAATACATGTAGTGTTTTGTCCCTTACTTTTTCAACTTACAAATACGCTATATATATTTCCCCAAATTAATGAGTAGAGTTCTAGATTATTGTTTTTTAAAAGATACATGATACATATTATGGACATTAAGATCATTATCAACAGTGTTAACTTCTAAGAGGAGCAATGACATTATCAAATTTGATTTTTAGAGAGATGACTCTGACAAGAATGTGGAATAGCTGTTTGGGTGAGTTAGAAAATGGTGATAGAAGAGCCAGTTTTGTTGCTGTGCAAATTAGATGATTAAAGGCGAGGGCTGGGGTAAATAGAGGGACTGGAAAATTAAAGAAGGGAAGCTGGATCTAAGAGATATGTAGCAAAGGCAAATTCACTGTACTTAAATCTAATCGGATAGCGAAGTTAGGTTGGCATGGAAAGGGTTAAACAACAGGCCTGGGTTGCTCAAACTCTGCACATTCCAAAGATGCACATGTCTTCAGGACTGGCCCTTGTCCAAGTCCTGGGAAATTATCTTGAGACTTTGGAATATTGTACCTGATAAGAGTGTTTTTTTGTACGTCTGAGGCCTTATGGTGAACATTGTTTTTGCTGAGATTGGGGAGGTGCAGAAGTGGGGGTGCTGGGGCCTGTATGCCTACATAACTGATCCCCCAGAAAACTCTGGACACCTTGTCTTTGATGAGCTTTCATGGCTAGCAACACTTTGCACAGTGCTGTCATATCTTGTCATGAGACTTTAGCACATCCAGGTGCCACTTCACTGGGAGAAGACATGGAAGTTTGAGCCTGGTTTCTCCTGGACTTCACCCATGTACCTTCTTTCTTTGCTGATTTTAATCTATATCATTTCACTGTAATAAACCATACTCATGAATATAATAGCTTTTCTGAGTACCGTGTGTCCTTCTGGAAATTATGGAGTCTTAGTTGGTGGTCTTGGGGATTCCAACACAAAGAATGATTGAGGGTTAAGAGTCATTTCTCCTTAAATAACCAAGGGAAATGTGGTGTTATTAACAAAAATAGGAATCTCAGGAGAAAAGCAAATGTGAATTTGTGAAAACCAAGATGAAGAGTTTAGTGTCAGACATGTTAAGATTAAATTATTAAAGAAGAGAAGAACCACGAAACAGTACTCAAAATAAAGTGAACAGCATTTAAAAAATTTCCAATTACTTACATCAAAATACAGCACGTAATCACACTCCAGATCAGGCTCTAGACTATTTTCTTCACTCCTTAAACTTTCCCAAGGCCCCTCCCTAGTTACTGTCACCATCAAAAGTACCACTATTATGATTTATATCACCCCGTGTCAGTTTATCCTTATCCTTAACTTATGCACTATATACTCTTTTATGATCATCTTCTCTGGCTCAACAGGATGTTTATGAGATTCATGCATATTTTTGAATATATGGGTAATTTGTTCCTTTTTATTACTGTGTGCTATTCCTTTATAAGAATAAATTAGACACAATTATGAGGTAGGCTGAAGCTTCCCCAATGATGTCTGCATCACAATACCTGGAACCTGTGAACATTACCTTACATTCAAAAGGGACTTCGCATGTGTGATTAAGTTAAGAATCTTGAGGTGGGAGGAGATTATTCTGGATTATCCTGGTGGGTCCAATGTAAACACAGAGGTTCTTTTAAGAGGGAAGCAGGAGGTGAAAAGAGGGAAGAAGGCAATGTAATTATAGAAGCAAAGATTGAAGTGGTGCAGCCAAGAGCCAAGAAATGCCATGTCCTCTAAAAGCGGGAAGAGACAAAAACCCGATTCTCCTCTGGAGCCTTGTAGACAACTTCTCCCACTGACAACTTGATTTTAGCCCCATAAGATTCCTGACTTCCAATATTGTAAGAGAATAA
>NW_007737475.1:24881-26799 GCF_000696425.1 Galeopterus variegatus | reverse complement strand
TTGTTCTAATTTTACATGTTCTGATAGATGTGCAGTGTTATGTCTTTGTGGTTTTGTTTGCATTTCTGTGATGACTGATGTTTTTGCATTATGCATGTTTTATATGCATACTGACCACTTGGTTATCACTTTGAGATTTTGATGAAAACCATAGACTGCTCCAAAAAAAAGTACGTGTACAAATAAAAAAATCTTCCACGTGATTTCAGAGGGTTCACAGGACCCTGGAGCCCTTCTCTCCTTGGACCATTAGCCAAGGCTTGACCATGGCTGCTGCTGTCTCTGCCACATGCTACCTCACACTTTGTGTCTTAGCAATCTTGAACACCTTGAAGCTTCCTGCCCAGATCAGCTATACATTACTTTCATTTCTTGGAAATGTCCTCCCTCTTTTAGATTCCAATTGTCATTTTACACTTAATTTGCTCCTCCGGAAAGTTTTCCTTGATCTTCCCAGTCTTCTTTACCATGTGTCTCCTAATACTGTGCTCCTATTTCTTTTACCAAACTTACTATATTAACTATAATCATACGTGTCTCTCCACATTTTGAACATCTTGAAGTCAGTAATTCCATCTAATCATATATTAAGCAGAATATAAAGCTTATGGTTGACACTCAAGTATTTATTCAATAAAAAGAAAAAGAAAGACAAAACACTTAACTTAAGAAAACATATTGCCATCAATGATTAGTTAGAATTACTTTCCAGAATTCAATTACTAGTGTAGTCAAAAAAAATGTTAATACCATAGACAGTTTGGAGGGGGAACAGAGGAGTTGTCTTGTGATGAATTAATTATAATTATTTTATTTCATTTTGAATTTGGCATTAAAGAAGGCATCTCTGCCTTTTTTGTTTGTTTGTTTCTATAGAAGTCTCTTCATATTTGTATTATGAAGTGTCTCTCAAAGAAATATAATTTTCTTTTACAATGTATGTTTATCTCTGGATAATATAAACTTTTAAAGTCAGTTTTCATATTTTTTAAATGGTGCAGAGTAGGTGTTCAATAAATGCTTGTTAAGTGGGATTTTTTTTTTTTTCATCTTTTTGCCATTGCCAGAGTCAGGTCACTGGACAGATAATTCCTGAGTAGAATCTAGCTTGACAAATGTCATCATCTGACATTAACACTTGGGCCAGCTCTGTTTTATTCTCCACATAAAAGTCAATAGACAAGCTAAAGGCACAAATTTGCCAGGAACTAGCCTTCCTAAAGAGCATGGCAACAGTTCTGCCACCAGCTGTTAAGCCTGCATTTGTTCCATGTAAAGAAAAGGTTATTCCTCACTTGCGGTGAATGTCACATTCTCCCTCATCAGGGAGAGTGCAGGCTGCTAGATATTGTCCTAAACAAGCAAATATAGTTCTGCTTTGAGAAGAAAAATTCCAGATGGGGTTCAAGCACAGGGCCTCCTTGGAGAGGGCTGAACTGTCACCCTTCTCTGCATCAGGGCACAATGGCATTATCCATTTACTCATTCATCATATTAAAGGTATTGAAGGCTATAAAGCAAATTCTAAGCTGAGCACAGAAAGTAAAGGAAATTGAAAGAAATACTCAAACCTTTTGAGACATATACTAATATGTGTGTGTGTGTGTGTGTATATAACTGCCTCTAATATTTTTCCTCTAGTCATGTAGTCTTAATCTATTTATTGTTAATAATTTTACCTTGAAAATTAGCAAAAGGAAAACTTTGAAATAAGAAAGATCTAAATTTATCGTTTACTTTTCTTCAAATATGTCCTCATTATTTTTCTCTTCCTGCAAATGTCAGAACACAGCTGTTCTATTTGCACATGTTTGCTCCATGAGAAATTCTCTTTCCACCTTTGGTTCTTCTTTAGAGCTCTGACCCTTACCTCCGTCAGCTTGCTACTTTTTTCTTCCTTAGGCTCACAAGGAAAAAA
>NW_007737475.1:20505-24340 GCF_000696425.1 Galeopterus variegatus | reverse complement strand
CTCTGACCCTTACCTCCGTCAGCTTGCTACTTTTTTCTTCCTTAGGCTCACAAGGAAAAAAGCCCTTCTTCCCTTAAATAGCTCTTTTCCTACTTCTTCAGAACCACTGAGCTAGCTATATCTGGAACAAATGCTTTTAAAATGCTCATTTATAAAAACCATTCTGCCATTTCCAAATGATAAGTGTGACTGGGTTAAAGAATTTAAAGTAGGCCAGCCAGCAATACTTTTGTCAATCCAAGCCAATTTCCAAACATTCTGACAAAAGGATTGAGCTTAAAAAAATAATTTTAAAAACCACTTCTTAATTCCAACTGTTGACAGAGTGTGAACTCTAAGTAAGTATATAAGAAAGAATTTGTCATAATTCTCCCACATGAAATTAATAGTGTGCTAGAATTAACTCCTAGTGTCACTAACGATATTTTTTTTGAGATTTTGTCTTAGAATAATAACTAAGGCATAATCTTTCTGTATAATAAAAATACTATAAGAAAACACACACTTAGGGCCGGCCCGGTGGCGTACTGCTATAGTGCGCTGCTTGGGAAGCGTGGCGGCGCTCCTGCCGAGGGTTCGGATCCCACGTACAGACCGGTACCCGCTCACTGGCTGAGCAAGGCGCAAGAGCAACACTGAGGGTTGCGATCCCGTTGCCGGTCCCGGTCCGGTACGGGGGCGACACTGAGGGTTGCGATCCATTGCCGGACATGGAAAAAGACAAAAAGGAAAAAAAAAAAAAAAGAAAAGAAAACACACACTTAATTTCAACATGTAGCTTGACTGTCTTGTCAATCATAAGCCAATCATATTTATCCTGATACTTTCAAAATATTGCCGGGGATGTTTCTAAATGCATGGGCATATTGGATATTAGATTCACTTTAAGACAATACATAGGTACTGTTGAGTCCCTAATTTAGTCTACACACTTTAATAAGTGCACATTGCCAGCACAGAAGAAGGAAAAAATGATCATGGGCAGTTTTATGTAAGCTGTAGTATTTGGGCCCCAACCAAAGATTGGCACATAATCCCTGAAGAGTTTTCAGAGATTTTTCTCTCAAATCAATACACCAAGGATATTGGATATATACTTTGAGAAGTATATATCCTGTAAAATTGGGACAATATTACTTCCCCTTAATAGGGTTTCATGAGGATCAAGTGAAATAACTGTGTAACGGGAGCCGATGCATATTAGGCAGTTAGAAAAAACTGGACTTTCTTCTTTCTCTCTTTTTTCTTTCTTATGAGAGTACTCTCACAGCTCTTTATGAATCTCATGAAGACTGAGTACAATTAAATTTCTTCATGACACCTCACAAGAGAAGAGAATTAATTAAAAAGAAGCTTTGGGAGAATTACTTAAGCACTCTCAATTGTAATTATAGAACTCAAATCTCAAGTAAATAAAAACAATTTAATCAAAATTAAATTGTGTGATGGGATCAGAAGTGGCTCCATCAAGCTGTAAGAACAGTTATCTGCATTTAGACTTCAAGGTATAGTTCATCATTTCTGCCCTTTCTTCTTGTCCTCAACCCTAAGGACTTGAGAAAGAACAGAACTCATTTAAATATTTTCAAGTGCTTTTCTCTAATTCTGTGAGAGATATTGTTAGTTAAATAACTCAATATCCATACTCAATCCCCTTTTCCATGCCTTTTTCCACTCTATAGGATACAAAAATTATGTAAACATTTCCCAACCTTCGTTGAAGTTAGGGTAGTTTGTGGGACACAGACCCATCCAGTGAGATATAAGGGGAAGTCTGCTGAGGAGTTTCTGAGAATTTTTTTGTTCTGTTGAAAATAGACCATCTTTCCCCCTTTTCTGCCTTGCACCTAATTCTGACATCTGGTGTTTCCTTAGCCATCTTGAGCCAAAATAAAATGGATAGTTTAGGAGACAGGAAGATTTTAGTTCCTTGATGATATCAATGGATAATATTCTCAATATTTACCAATAAATACCCACCCCACGGACATCAACCATTCAGAAAAGTGATCAGATCAATTGAAATGGAGGATGGCCAGTTTACCATAGCTTGCTACTCTGAAATCACTGATACGTCATAATAAATTTGGACTGAATCTCCAAAAGAGTTCTTAAGCAACTCTTAGATATATTCTTGCTTGCAGCCCAAAACATTGTTAATAGAACCAAAGTTGCTTTCAGAATCCTCAAGTAATGCAGCAGTATAGAAAAAATATTATGTAAATATTTTAAAGGCAGAAAATCTATTTTTAAAAAGCATCTACTTTGACTATCAGCCATTAAAAAAATCAAGATGGCTTATATGAACACATACCCTGAAAAGGTAAATTAAATTAATACTTAAAACACCGTTACTTTATAAAACATTTTGAACATTTAGAGATTTTCAAAATTATAAATAAACATGAAGAAAAGAGATATTCTGTACAACACTGTGCTTATAGTTAGCAATGTTCTACTGTATACAAAATTTTGTTATGCGATCTCATAACAAAAAAAGAAAGAGTTTAATTCAAAAAAGCACTTACTTTAAGAATGGCTAAATTCAATCAAATATCTTGATAAGAGTCAATGGCTACTAATCGGTTGTTTAAAAAATAAAATCCAAATTTCTCAAAAATGGTCACCTATTTCTCTCTCTTTACATCTCAGTCCTCCTCATCATGAATGTGCCACTTCAGCCAACATTCAGCAAAAACTGCATTCCACAAAATCACATCCTTTTCTAATTGCTCAGACCATTCTGTCTACATCTTCAAGAACAGAGATGATGGTGTCCAACGAACAAGGCCTTGGAAGAAAGACCTGGACTTGGCTCTCATCTCTAGTTCTTCACTTGCTACTTGCCCTTGGACATTTTCTTCAACTTTTCTGACCCTCAAATTTCCTTACTCACAAATTGGAGATAATGACTACTTCGTTTTAAGTAAAACTGCTTATTATAAGAATAAAGAGCAGTGCCTAACATATAGAAATAACTTCCATCAGTCTTCAGTGTCATTTCATTTACAATTTGAATTGTTAACAACTGTACATGTCTGCTGAATGGAATTCACTCTTGCACTTCTGAGTCCAGATGAGGAGAAATGTTCTCATGGTCTTTTTTGACATAACAATCCCACGGTGATCTCTTGCTTATGAAACTCATTCACTATCTCTCTTACACAGCATAATAAGCACATGGCCCATGTTGCACTGTGTATTGCTTTTTAGGCAGGTGTCCTGTTTTAGTGTATAAGCTCCTTGCAAGTAATTATTATTCATCCTCTTGGTATCTCTATTATTTTACACTGTGCTTTGCATAGGGAATTTAAATATTTTTGACAAAATATGTTTGGTTGTAGAGGCAGACCTCATGATTCTAAATATGTCAAAGTCACCTACCATACATGTTTCAAATAGGGAAGATTTTCCAACTGAAACAACATGAAAGGCCAAGTGTTTCTCTAAATCTCAGAGGAAAACTATAGCCTGTTTGAAAATTAGGTAACCTATTTTTATCCTGTGGTAATAAATCTGTGTCTCTACCATGGTTTCTATAACAAGGTTTCAACATAAACTCCTGTTGAAGAACTGTCACCTAGGAAACAAATTTTAAATTATTTGCAAATGGAAAATCTCCCTGAAAAGATCTGCAATTTTAAATTTCAGGCATTTTCAACTAAATAGTCTTAAAAGATTATTCTTTCATCGACCTGGAGGAAATTAATTGGATAAAGTGATACTTAAGGTTTTTATTTTTCTAAATAACAATTATAGAAAGCACTAATCAATTTTTTATTAACTCATTTTCTACAAAATTTTCTCTTTACTTATGTAGAGTGTCATTTGAAAA
>NW_007737475.1:17412-19828 GCF_000696425.1 Galeopterus variegatus | reverse complement strand
TCTTAAAAGATTATTCTTTCATCGACCTGGAGGAAATTAATTGGATAAAGTGATACTTAAGTTTTTTATTTTTCTAAATAACAATTATAGAAAGCACTAATCAACTTTTTATTAACTCATTTTCTACAAAATTTTCTCTTTACTTATGTAGAGTGTCATTTGAAAATGAAATTTCTATAGCCTATTGTAAAAATTACCAACATTTTAAGAATATGGCTAGATTACTGTGCCTCTTGATATACAATGGCAATTGTTTACTTAGGAAAAAAAAAATTGGTAAAGTTCAAGCAAGGCATAAGAATACAATTCTCTCCAAAATCAAGTGGCATAATTTTATAGGGAAGTAAGGGGGAAAAAATGATAAAAAGAAAAACATTCAGATTGTATGCCACTAAGTAAATATATATTATAAATTAATATTTAACTATGAACTAATGTGTATTAATATGTATATATGCAATACATAAGTTTTATGCTTACATAGAATCATTTACGTCCTACTACTGTTAGTTTGTACAAGGTGATAGCATTTTCCCTGATGATTTTGTCAACCAGTGTTTTCCTTCACTCTATTTTTTTTTTAAATGAGTGCCTTGTCCAAAACAGTGGAAGACCATATTCAGGCATTTATTCTAGAATTATTTCCACTTGTCTTCCTGCCCACTCTGGACACAAGTAAACTGATTGCCTGATCCAGATATTATCCTTAACAGTAAAATGACTAATTGAAGACTATTGCAATCTCACTAGACAATAAACCACATTCAACTTAGGAAACCATTAACTTTAATATAAATCTATTTTAAACAGACTACAAAATGATACACAAATTGAGTTAGAAACCACTTCTTCCTTTACTAAGGCATTGAGAAAGCCCATAGCCATAAGTGGTTAAGCAATTGTTTCTGTTCTGAGTCTATACACTTTATTGTTATCCACTCTCTCGCTTCTTTTTATTCTCTGCTCTTCTTTTCAGTCATTAAAGTGCATATTTTCATTAAATATGCTTCTTTAATTCTAGTGATTTCTATTCCTGTTTGCTGCTTGCACAGTCTGTGTGAATGCTGGAAGTGCAGCTTTCCTCCTGTTCCTTGTAAGTCCCAGGAATGCCTGGCTCTAAAATGCCTTCTTTGCTGTGGGGACGGATGTTTTAAAAATTCTTGTGCTTCAAAGGGGAAAGAACATTGCATTCCCACTTCTTCTTTTCTGTAATGCACTATGAAATTAAGTAAATTCAGTCAGTCTTTCACCAAGTATTCATTGAGCACTTACTGTGTGCATTGCCTCAGATACTGAAAATGTAGCATTAAATCAAACAGAAATCTTTGTCTTCATGAAGCTTAACTTCTGGTGCTGAAGATAGACAATAATAATTAAATAAGTAAAGTATAGAGTATAGCAGGAATGATGGGTGCTGTAGAGAAAAAGTAGACAGAGGCAATAGGTAGGGCCAGGGTGGGGAATGTCACAAATGATAAAAAGGCAATAAGGGAAATGTCCTGATCTTGCTGCAGCAGACAAGGGGTTTCTTTTATTTTGTTTTGCTTTTTACTGCAAATTACTGCACTGGATACTTTCTTCCTGTGCCACGTGCCACATCACCCACTATCATATATTAAGCAATAAACTTTAAAAAAAAGTATGATCCTCCCTGACCTGGGGGAGGGAAAACAGGGGAAAATGCTCTTGGCTCCTTTTATGATGGTTCTTCAAAAAGTTCAGGGAAAGATTTGTGTTATCTTTTAATTCTAATTTTCTACAAACTTTTTGAAGTACCTGCATATATCCTAGTATATTCTATATTGAAAGTCTGTTTGCTACAGTGAAGAGTCACTCAAGTTAAATCTAATAACTACCTATATCAAAATTATCTGAGATATTTGTTCAAAATTTATATATTCCAAATACTATAAATATTTGAAATATATAAATATATAATATATAATAAAAACATAATATATTTATATATAAGTACAATGTATTTCAAATCTATAAATCAGGATCTCTGAAAGGTGAGCTCATGGTATCCACATAATTAAGCTTCTCACCAGGTGATTTTTTTAAAAATTATTATTAATATATTTTTTTATACATTCTAAGATGTGGTGGTGACACAGTTGTGGGGGAGGGAGAGATGGGAAGGGGGAGGGAAATAGTGTGGGAGGAGGAGGAGGAGGGAGGGGGCATGGTCAAGGCCATGGAACCCCCTTCATTCCAGAAGGGACCAGGTGATTCTTATGCCTGCTACTTAAGATGAGGTAAATGGTTTAAGTAGAATCCTAGGCCCAAGCAACAAGGGCCTGCCCTGGCCCTGCACTTTAAGGCACCTTGCCCTGCTGGGTAAGGTAGTCATGCTCTCTGGGTAACAACCTCTGAGACAGAGCTTAGGGCACAGGAGGTTTATTAGGGTTGTGAT
>NW_007737475.1:1936-16890 GCF_000696425.1 Galeopterus variegatus | reverse complement strand
GGCATGGTCAAGGCCATGGAACCCCCTTCATTCCAGAAGGGACCAGGTGATTCTTATGCCTGCTACTTAAGATGAGGTAAATGGTTTAAGTAGAATCCTAGGCCCAAGCAACAAGGGCCTGCCCTGGCCCTGCACTTTAAGGCACCTTGCCCTGCTGGGTAAGGTAGTCATGCTCTCTGGGTAACAACCTCTGAGACAGAGCTTAGGGCACAGGAGGTTTATTAGGGTTGTGATCCCTTGTGATCAACACCTATGGAAGGGAGGAAAGATAAGCAAGATTGGATGGAGGGCAAGTCAGGTTCCATAACAGCCTTGGCCAACCACAAGAGGAGCTCTGGAGCTTAAGTCAGTATTGTCCCACAAGGGAACAAAATGATCAGGACTTTATATACTCACCTAAATCAGTCATAGGATGTGGGATGCCAAGGAAGGCTGAAATCTGAGGCTAGGTGGCTCTCTACAGCCGAGACGATCTCTGGAAGTGCTGACAGCACTCTTAGCATCAGGGCTGCAAGTCTTTCTTTAAAGGGGTGTCTGGGTGGTACCAGGTCTATCTCATTTAATTCGCCCTCTGTCTCTACCTGATCTGCCCTACGGGGTGAAAAGTTTTGGAAATGGTCACCTACAACCTTCACCAGCATCCTATCTCTAGACCATACTCTGCATACCCAGGACCCTGGAATTCCCTGCTCAAACAATTCAAACCCACATACGGGACCCAGAGCATCCAGCACCAACAGTGTGTGCATCCCTAGCCCAGAGGAGTGTTCTTAGATATGAAAGAGCTCACACAGGCAGCCTAAAATCGCCACAAGTTTGTGTTCCAGGCCACTCTCAGAGCCGAACTGGAATGGGAAGAGCATGGGGCAGGCTGCCAGCCCAAATCTAAGACTTCTCATTTCAAACATGGACCTTCATGATGTCATGTAGGGATATATGACAGGGAAGGGTGCTAGAACATATATTATTTATGGTTTACTAGCTTGATTCATTGCTTTTTATTACTTAGACATATGGTATACAGCTCCTTGTTTAAGACTTCTCATTTCAAACATGGACCTTCATGATGTCATGTAGGGATATATGACAGGGAAGGGTGCTAGAACATATATTATTTACGGTTTACTAGCTTGATTCATTGCTTTTTATTACTTAGACATATGGTATACAGCTCCTTGTTTGTACTTTTGCCCCAGGTCCTGCAAATATGTACAGACCAATATAAAAAACTTTCTTCTGATGATTGGAAAATAAAACAATGATGAATATGCTAATTATCCTGATTTGACCATCACATATTGTATACAAGTATTGATAGTCAACTCCGTACCCCACAAATATGTAAAATCAACTGTTTCAATAAAATAAAATAAAATGAAATGAAAATTTAAATTTCCTAAAGTCCTATCACCCAACCTATCCACAATTAGTATTTCAGGGACTGCTCTCAGAAAAGTATACACATGTAGAAATATAGACATATATACATTATTTTACAAAAATAAGGCTATACTATATATAGTTCTGCAATTTTTTCTTTAAAGTATATTATAGACATCTTTTCATGTAAACACACATAAACATATGCTATTCTTTTTAATAGTCACATAGTATTCCATCATGTAGTTAAAGGTGTAGCTTTTCCTGATTATTTTCCATATGCTTTAGGAAATATGTTTTTCTGATAGTATTTGAATCAATTCCAATTAACCACATAGAGGGGAATAAAACTGCTGAAAATTTGTTTTCAAAAGTGTTTTAAATGGTAAAATGCTGGATTTTTTAAAACATAATTTGTTTATGTTTTAACATAACTCAGGAGAACTTGATTTTTATCTATAGGCTGGTAGTTTTTATGTTTATTTTTAGAATTATTCTACTGACTTGAATATGTTAATAAAACATTTTTTAAGTGCAGAACTTCCTCCTGGGCATATATCTTAGCTAAAGGGAATTCTTGCTAACTCACCACACTGAATTCTAAAATGAAGAAACTACTTAGAAGACTGAAACAAATTGACAAATATTCTGGTGCACATACATTGGTGCCTTATGTTTATAATGAAGAAAAAAAATCTAGTTCTCATAAACTTTTTGCAAGCCATTGTCCCATCATTAGCTTAGAGTCAAAAAAGCAACTCTTTATCTAAATCACTTCTTGGGGGAAAAAACCCACAAGAAAATGCTTAGATTCAGTAGAAAACAGCAAATTACAGCAACTTGGCAAAGTTTTAAGTTAGTTGTGACTCCTTTTTGTTATTTTGCAACCCATTTTCCCTCATTATAAAAATAGTAGCTACACTGAAAAATAGTTGAATCCTTAGCTTGAGATCGCATTCATCAAAAGTTTAAAGTATACTTGCATAATTATACAGCTTTAAATGCCACTTGTAGTTGTTTTAGCCAATTCATTTAGTGCAAATGGTAGACTGTATGAATAACGCCCCACTCCCCATATAATAGGCAAACCCAGGTTCCCTACTACTATTTAGCATACTTCTACTGATTCCTGTGAGAGAATCAACTCATGAGCTCTCTATTTACAAAACCAAGCCAGAATAAAGAATCCATCTTCGTAGCATATGATTCTAGTCTAGGATGTCCATGGACTATACTTATAAACATTCAGTGGCATTTACAGACAGTCTTGTAGTTAATTCCCTTATCATGCCAGGGATTCTCTCTAGAGAACAGAGAGTCTCTAAATTGCCATCTTTCTGTATTGTCCTCCTGCCTTCCCATCCATGCCTGATAGAATTGGAGCCTTGCTCTGCTCTGCATCTGTGTGAATGAACCCCTGACACACAGCGTAACAGTTAACGACTTTGAATTCCACCACTGCTGCTTTCCATTCCTTGGCTGCAAAATCGATAGAGCACCTGGATCCACAGTGATGACATCTGCCTCACCTGCTGTATCCCTGCCTGCCATCTGCAATCCCCACCCCTGCCCCCACTGACATGCCTTTTGATGGGTAAATGCCCACAGTCTGCTACACTCACTAATCTCACATATCAAACACTAACCTGAACTCCACTTGTTTGCCTCATCCTGTGCCCAATATTGGATTATTCATTCAGCTCAAGTGAGGCTGGCAATTGCCTTTTCTACAATTTTTGCTTTTGCTGAGTCTTTGTTGGCAAATGCTACTAAAGTTCAGTATCTTTATACCTGAATCCCCTCATGTTGTGAATAATATCTAAGCAGTAATGGTCATAATCATCATCATAATGGATAGAATGAAGTAGCTTACTAAATTCATGAATTATCAAACTAAGACCCTGAAATAAAATAAATCATGTGTTCACCTACTTGTTTGGGTTTTGTTGTTGCTGTTTTTTTTCTTTGTTTCTTTTTAGGATGAAAAACAGTTTCATGAGAATTTGTCCTGAATGAGAAAATATGGGTGGCTTAGAAAAAATTGGGTGTTAGGGCAGTCTGGTGGTGGCATGAAGTCAGGGGTGTACAAAAGAACAAATATAGATGTGCCGATGAGAAAAGAAGAGGCAATACAATACTGGCTATCTATCCTTGAGCTCTCTTCCAGTAATAAAAACAAATAATAAAATTAAAATAACATGGAAATAGAAAAAATAGCACAAGTAGAGATGGAAGAATCCATGAATTCTATTTGCCATATTTGACTCTGAAAGAATATGATGCCTTTCAAAAATTAAATTAATTCTCAGATATCTTCTATGTCAAGATTTCCAAAAGAATTCGCACTAGTCTTTGAAAGGAGTGTTCTACACAGTATTAGCATGGTTAGAATAAATGTATAGATAAGACTGTTCAAATAAGGGAAAAATATCTGAATTGATTAGGACAGGTATGTTTGTTTAAAAAATTATCTCACTAATTTATAGCATATAATATAAAAATAATGAGATCCCAGAATTTTGGAGCCAAGACTGAGTACATTAATTTCCTCATTTTGTTGAAGGTGAACATGATACAATCTCTTTTCCTAATTTCTGTAGTTCACTTAAAACTCTGAGGAAGGTACATGTAAGATCCTCAATTAAGGCAAAACTTCTTTAATTTCTTCTGTTCTCCTACCTCCTAAATCAGTAGAAGGGAGTGATGGGGGTGAAACTAAATTTTAGAAAAAAAGAAAGGTATGTACAATATTTTGCATTTAAAAAATTAGCTACAGGGAAGAACAGGATACTAAGTTGTAGCAATCACAGTAGGTGTTTCTGGAAGTAATTATATATCAATTATCCAGTAAAAAGGAACTTCATAGCACTGACATTTACCAAATCAAACACATGACAAAATAATAATTAAGGCACAGCCTCCTTCTGGAACTGATGAGATAATAATAAAGATGGTTTGTATCAGTAAGGTGGGTGATAATATTTTTTCTTTACAGTATGGCTAGACGTTAGTGCATAAACACATTTAATGAAAGCATCTACTTAATAACATATTTCTTTTTATAGAGACAACCCACAATTTTGCTAGGATAAGGAGAGTGTTGTTTTTATCCAAGATACAATTCAGAGTTAGAGAATTCCTTGCATTTGCCAAAAAAGCACTTAAATTTTGCACATTTTCCCCAAGAGGTATTCACCTTCAAAAACACTGTAGGTAATGGGGGAAATTCAAGCTCATATGAATATCAGCTCTTAGTCGTCCTTCTCAATTTCTAGATTTTCTAAATAATTGAAGAGCAAATGGGAAATGGAAAAACTGAAGACAAGCCAAATTTGTTTTGTACAATATTTCTAGAGTCATAAGAAGAAAAATAGGGGAAGGAAAGACTATGTCTTTTCAAAAGATAACATTTCTGCCAATGAGTTTGAGGAAAAGGTGCTTATTATTTGTCTTTCTCAAAAAGAAAACATCAAAAGATAGTGAGTATTGACGCAGACATCCACAACTATTCTGTTTCCAGATAACACTGAGGTTTTGGCAAGTGCAGAGAACTAAGAATTTCTGAGCTTCAAAGTGCCCCCATGTGGAAATAAGCAATCATTACTATCTCTTACAATTTCATTCCATTTGCATATTATCATATCTGGTACATTGAGATTTATGAAGATTTCTGACAAATGCTGCCCAATTAATCATGCCAACAAAGTAATTTTAATTTATTAGCCACTCAGTTTTATTTCGTGGCACCATTGATAAATGCAACCTAAAGATAATAAAAAACATCATTTTGTTTATTACTGCATCCCTAATGCTTACCATAGTTCCCTGCACAAAGCAGAAGATAAACATTTTTTTGAACTAACAAAATTGTCATTTTGCAGTCACATAAACTAGAAATCTAAAAGCAACATTCAGTAACCCAGCGCCATTGATCTATTTCTATAATTTAACTCCAATTCAGACCTATTTCATTTTGCTGTCCAGGTTGAGGCCCAGATTATCTCTTCTCTGGTCATTGGCAAAGTCCCCCTAATTGGTCTAGCCTGACCCAACATTCAGTAATAACAGAGGTTCCTAAAACATAAAACTAATGAACTGTCCTCCTGTCCTTTAAAAAAAAATGTAGGACTTTTACTTTGGTGTAGTGAGGAGGTTGGCACAATCTCTCCCTACAAAACAGCTAAAAAACTAGATGAAATGTTTGAAAACAAACATTTCAGGGCAATAGAAAGCGATGAGTCATAACAAGCTTAAATAATCTTTTTAGTAGCTTTTAATGCTTAATGTTCTAAGTATTCATTTTGGTGATAACTTTTTGAAATAATTAAAAGAATAACACACGATTGAATAAAAATTTCAGATTCCCATTCACTTATTTTTAAGAAGCTTGCCGATCTTAATATATTTGCCTCACTTTGATATATTTTATTTTATTTTTCATTTTTTATTACAGCGTAAATGATTATACATATTTGTGGGGTACAAAGTTGGCTATCAATAGTTGTATACAATATGTAATGGTCAGAACAGGATAGTTAGCTTATTCATCATCACACTAGGTAATCATTCTTTGTGTCCATTAACCAATTTCTCATTAATTTTTCATTAACTCCCTTTCTCCTCTCCCCCTCCCCTTCTCCCGAAATTTCTAGTAACCATGTTTCTGTTTTCTCCTTCTAAAAGTTCAATGTTATTGTGAATGTTGCTTGTTACTTTCTATCTCTTTCTTTCTTCATTGTTTATTTATTTATTCATCTCCCACTTATGAGTGAGGACAGGTGGTATTTCTTTTTCTGCACAAAGTTTGTTTCACTTAACATAATTTTCTCCAAGCTATGTTGCTGCAAAATGCAAAATTTCATTCTTTTTTATGGCTGATTAGTATTCCATTCTCTCTCTCTCTCTCCCTCTCTCTCTCTTTCTCTCTCTCTCTCTCCATCTCTCTGTCTATATATATTGACAAAGATGACTGGATAAGGAAAATATTGTGTTCACATACACACACACATACCATATTTTCCTTATCCAGTCATCTGTCAATGGGCACTTAGGTTTGTTCCAACTCGTGGCTATTGTAAACAGAGCTGCGATAAACACAGTAATGCAGGTATCCCTTCGACACGATTGTTTCCATTCCTTTGGGTATATACAAAGTAGTGGGATTGCTGGATCATATGGTAGTTCTATCTGTACTTGTTTAAGGAAACTGTAATGTTCTCCACAATGGCTGTACTAATTTGCAGTTCCACCAAAGGTGCAGAAGTGTTCTCCTTTCTCCACATCCTCACCAGCATTTGTTTATCTCTGTCTTGGTTAATAGCTAGTCTAACTGGGGTGAGGTGATATCTCAAGGTGGTTTGGATTTGCATTTCCCTGATGATTAGTGATGTTGAGCATTTTTTCATAAACCTGTTGGCCATTTGTATGTCCATCTTTTAGAAATGTTTATTCAGCTTCTTTGCCAATATTTTAAATGGATTATTTGTTTTTTTAATTGTTGAGTTGTTTGAATTCTTTGTATATGCTGATATCAATCCCTTGTTGAATTTATAGTTTACAAATATTCTCATATTCTATAGGTTGTCTTTTCACTCTGTTGGTTGTTAACTTTGCTGTGAAGAATCTTTTTAGTTTGATATAATCACTTTTGTTTATTTTTTCTTTTGCAGTCCATGTTTTTAGGGTCTTGTTTAGAAAGCCTTTGTCCCTCCCTACATCCTGGAGTGTTTGTCCTATTTTTTCTTCCAGGAGTTTAAGAGTTTCAGGTCTTAATTTAAGTCATTAATCCATTTTGAATTGATTTTGGTATATGGCTAGAAATATGGGTCCAGTTTCATTCTCCTACATATGAATGCCCAGTTTTCCCAGCACCATTTATTGAAGAGGACGTCCTTTAACCATGGTATCTTCTTGACACCGTTTTCAAAGATCACTTGGCCGTAAATATGAGGGTTGATTTCTGGGTTCTCTATTCTGTTTCATTGGTTAAAGTGTCTGTTTTTATGTTAGTACCATGCTGTTTTGGTTACTATAGCTTTGTAGTATAATTTGAAGTCAGGAACTGTAATGCATATGGCGTTTTTTTTGCTCAGGATTGTTTGGCTATTCAAGGTCTTTTGTCGTTCCAGGTGAATCTTAGGATTGTTTTTTCTGTTTCTGTGAAGAATGTCATTGATATTTTGATGGGGATCACATTGAATCTGTAGACGGCTTTGGGTGGTATAGACATTTTTCACTATGTTGATCTTCCACTCCATGGAAGAGGAATGTCTTTCCATTTTTTGGTGTCTTCTTTTTGATTCAGCAGTTAGTTGTAGTTTTGATTGTAGAGATCTTTCACTCCTTGGTTAAATTTATTCCTAGGTATTTTAGTCTTTTGTGGCTATTACAGATGGGCTTGCTTTCTTGATTTCCTTTTCTGCTAGTGTGTTGTTGGAATATAAAAATACTATTGATTTTTGTACAATGACTTTGCATCCTGAAACATTACTGAATTTGTTCATCAGCTCTAGGAGTTTTTTGATAGAGCCTTTGGGGTTTTCTAAATATAGAATAATGTCATCTGCAAACAGGGACAATTTGACTTTATCCTTTCCTATTTGGATGCCCTTTATTTCTTTCTTTTGCCTGACTGCTCTGGCAAGTACTTCCAATACTATGTTAAATAGGGGTTTTTAAAGGAAAATCTTGCAGCTTTGCCCCATTCAGGATGATATTGTGGTGGGTTTATTATGTATGACTTTTATTGTGTTGAGACACCTTCCTTCTATGCCTAATTTATTGAGAGTTTTTATCATGAAGGGATGCTGAATTTTGTCAAATACTTTCCCTGCATCTGTTGAGATGATCATATGGTTTTTGTTCTTGATTTGGTTGATGTGGTGTATCAAATTCATTGATTGGCTTATGTTGAAACATCCTTGCATCCCTGGGATAAATCCCACTTGTTCATGACATATTATCTATTTGATGTGCTGCTGTATTCTATTTGCTAGTATGTTGTTGGGGATTTTTGTGTCTATGTTCTTCAAGGATTTGGGCCTGTAGTTTTCTCTTTTTTGATTTTTTTTTTTTTTCTGATTTTGGTATTAGAGTGGTGCTGGCCTCGTGGAATAAGTTTTGGAGAATGGTCTCCATTTTAATTTTTTGGAATAGTTTGAAAAGAATTCATATTAGTTCTTCTTAAAAGGTTTGGTAAAATTCAGCAGTGAAGCCATCTGGTCCTGGGCTTTTCTTCATTGGAATACTTCTGACTACTGCTTCAAACTCACTGCTCATTATTGGTCTGTTCCGTTTTCCTATTTCTCCTCAATTCAGTCTTGGTAGTTTGTGTGTGTCCAGAAATTTATCCATTTCTTCCAGGTTTTCACATTTCTTGGTGTACAGTTGTTCATAGTAGTCTCTAATGACTCTGTATGTCTGTGGTATTGATTGTAATGTCTCCTTTCTCATTTCTGATTTTTGTTATATGGGTCTTCTCTCTTCTTTTTTTAGTTAGTCTGGCTAATGGTTTTTCCATTTTGTTTATCTTCTCAAAAAACAACTTTTATTTTATTATTATTTTTTTTTAAAAAGATGACCGGTAAGGGGATCTTAACCCTTGACTTGGTGTTGTCAGCACCACGCTCAGCCAGTGAGCGAACCGGCCATCCCTAGGTAGGATCCGAACCCAGGGCCTTGGTGTTATCAGCACCGCACTCTACTGAGTGAGCCACGGGCCAGCCCAAAAACAACTTTTATTTCATTGATCTTTTGTAACATGTATTTGGTCTCTATTTCATCTAGTTTTGCTTTGATCCTAATTATTTCTATCCATCTACTAATTCTGGAATTGGATTGTTCTTGTTTTTCTAGTTCTTTTATGTGTAACATTAGGTTATCTATTTGAAGTCTTTCTATTCTTTTGATGCAAGAATTTATTGCAATAAGGGCCGGCCCGGTGGTGCACTAGAGAGTGCGCTGCTTGGGAGTGTGGCGGCGCTCCCACCGAGGGTTCGAATCCCATGTGGAGACCGGTTCCCGCTCACTGGCTGAGTGTGGTGTGGGCGCAACACCGAGGGTTGCGATCCCGTTACCGGTAAGTAAAAAAGACAAAAAGGAAAAAAAAAAGAATTTATTGCAATAAACTTACCTCTTAGTACTGCATTTGAAATATCCCATAGTTTTTGGTATGATGTGTCTTTATTTTCATTAGTTTCAAGAAGTTTTTTGATGTCCTGTTTAATTTCTTCATTGACCCATATATCTTTCAAGAGCAAGCTGTTTAATTTACAGGTATTTTCATGGTTTCCAAAGTTTTGCTTGCTTTTGATTTCTAGTTTTTATCCATCATTGTCTGACAAGATGCTTGAAATTATTTTATTTAAAAAAATTTTTTTTTAAATTTGTTGACGCTTGATTTGTGGCCTAATATGTGATCTGTATTGGAGAATATTCCATTTGCTGATAAGAAGAATGTATATTCTCTAGTTTTGGGGTGAAATGTTCTATATATCTCCATCAAGGACAATTGGTCTAAAGTGTAGTTTAAGTCCTGAATTTCTCTATTGATTTTTTGCCTAGATGATCAGTCCAATGCTTAGAGAGCAATGTTCAGGTCCCCAACTATTATTATACTTGGGTCTATCTCTCTCTTTAGGCTCAATAGTGTTTGCTTTATATATCTGGATGCACTAATGTTGGAAGCATATATATTTATGATTGTAACATCTTCTTGGTGGATAGATCCCTTTATCATTATATAGTGCCCTTTTTTGTCTCTTTTTATACTATTTGGTTTAAAGTCTTTCTTATCTGATATAAGAAAACTACTTCTGCTCTTTTTGGTTTCCATTTGCATGATATACCATTTTCCATCCTTTCACTATTTGTCCGTGTGAGTCTTTATGGGAGAGTTAGGTTTTTGTAGGTAGCATATAATTGGGTCTAATTTTTTAATCCATCCAGCCATTTTATGTTTTTTGAGTGGAGAGCTCAATCCATTTATACATAGTGTTGTTATTGAAAGGTATTATCTTAGTCTTGTTATATAATTGCTTTTCATTTGTTTGGTTCAAATATCTTTTGTTCCTTCCTTTCCCTGTTGGTTTTTGTCTTTGATGTTCATCAGTTCTTTGAGATGGCGTGATAGTTTTTTTCTCTTTGTTGTTCGCCTGTGTGCTCTACCAGTGGGATTTGTTCTTTCTCATGTACTCATGGTGGTGATTATCGTTTTGGGGATTCCAGATGCTTGTCTTTCTTAAGGATTTCCTCTAGGGCTGGTCTTGTGGAACTGAATTCCCCCAGTTTTCGTTTGTCTGGGAAATACACTATTTCTCCTTCATATATGAAGGAAAGTCTTGCTGGGTATAGTATTCTTGGCTGGCAGTTTCTTCTTTAGAACTGTAAATATATCATTCCATTCTCTTCTGCCATGTAGGATTTTTGCTGAGAAGTCTTCTGTTAGTCTGATGGGGATTACCTTGTTGGTGACTTGATGCTTTTCTCCTGCTGTTTTTAGGATTCTTATTTCATCTCTGACTTTTTGCCAGCTTGACTGTAATGTGTCTTAAAGAGGACCTTTTTGGATTTAATCTGTTTGAGAACCTTTGAGCCTCTTGGATCTGGAAGTCCATGTCTCTACAAATACCTTTGAAGTTTTCTGCTATTATTTCATTGAATAGGCTGTCAATGCCTTGTCCTTTTTCCTCCCCTTCTGGAACAACATAATTTAGATGTTTTTGCACTTGAGGTTGTTGGATAGCTCTCAAAGATTTTCTTCATTTTCTTTATTCTTTTATTTTTCTTTTGCCTGCTCAGGTTATTTCAAAAACTACTGTCTTTAAGATCAGCAATTCTTTTTTCTGCTTGCTCTAGCCTGTTGCTTAAGATATTGAATGTAGTTTTTATTTCATTAAATGAGTCCTTCAGTTCGGTTTTGCTATATCCTTTTTTATAGCATTTATCTCTTTGTAATTTTTCTCCTTTATTATATATTTTTTTCTCATTTCATCGTGTCATCTATCTGAGTCTTTTTGTATTTCACTGAGTTTCTTTAAGATTGCTGCTCAGAATTCTTTTTCAGACATTTCAAGGGTTTCTTTTTGTTTGGGGCCTGTTGTTTGAGAATTATTGTATTCCTTTAGGAGTGTCATATTTTCCTATTGTGTGCATGTGTGCGTGTGTTCCTAGTATCCCTACATTGATGTCCTGTCATCTGCTGGAGGAGTTATTTCTTCAATTACTCTGGAGCAGCTTTTGAGAGGAGAAAATCCCTCCTGCCGATTTGTTTTATGTTTCCTATTGGATGGGATGCTTTAGTTTTGGTTCTGGGTAGATTCTATATTCTTGCAGTTCCAGGTGGACTCAATAGTTCTGGGTAGGTAGACTCAGTAGTCAACGGGGGGTGCTGGTAGGTGTGGCTGCAGCAGAAGGTGGCCATGGTCTTGCAGCATGGGGCACCAGGGGCTGTGGCAAAGTAATGCAGGGCTCCAACAACTGTGGCCTCACCCCTGAGGCTCTGGCCTGGTGATCCAGGGCTCCAGCAGCTGTAGTCAGGTGGCTTAAGGCTCCTGTGGCAGAAGCCACATGGAGTGGTGTTCTGGAGGCTGCAGCCACGTGATGCAGGGTTCCTGCATCTGAAGCCACATGGGATGGGGCTCCAGAGGCTGTGGTCAGGAGGTTGAAGTCTCCTGCAGCAGAAGATGTGCAGGGTAATACGTTTTTAAAAGATATATTGGGCCGGCCCGGTGGCGCACTGGATAGTGCGCCGCTTGGGAAGTGCGGCGGCGCTCCCACCCAAGGGTTTGGATCCCACATACAGACCGGTTCCCGCTCACTGGCTGAGCGAGGCGCGGGAGCAGCGCCGAGGGTTGCGATCCCGTTGCCGGTCCCCGGTCCGGTGCGGGGGCAACACTGGAGGTTGCGATCCGTTGCCAGACACGGAAAAAGACAAAAAGACAAAAAAAAAAAAAAAAGATATAAATACTTTGTTGTTGTTTTTTGAATCTTCAAAACCTAGGTTAGAAAGAATGCATTTTAAAAATTAATGAAATTCTTTGCTAGTAGAGTAAGATTATTACTACTTATAAAAACTATGGCTAGATTTTTTAGTAAATTAGTACTTTTATGTACCTTTTCACAGTCCATTGTCATTAAAATAAATAGAAGTGAAGCAAAAACAGTTTTGAGCTACAATTCTCTCAGTACTAATTAAATTTATTCAGATATTATTCATGAAGAAAAGAAGGAAACCTAGGTGTTTAACACTGAGAATTCAGAGTTCATTCTTATCAGAGATTTTGTTGTAAACTTCTCATTTTATCAAAATTATGAATAGTTTTAATTATGTGTGGTGAGGATTGAGAACTGAGTAAAGAGGAAAAATAAACTTTTTTATTGCAATAATATAAAAAACAAAATCTTGAAATAAAATGATATCCAGCAAAATAGGGCAATGATCTATGCTGTTATTAATATAACATTTAGCAAAAATGTGTTTCAGAGTTCTTATATTAATTAATATGTCAAGTCTGCATTTTAGACATTGGTGCTGTATGGAGGCTGCACACTGCTCTGCGGTTTTCTCCCCATTTCAATAGAAATCCAAATATTAACTTGACTCTAAATGTGCTTTGTACTTTTGGAATATAGGAATAATTGTCCTCTAGTAAAATTGAGTTGGCTTGTGTTTTCTTATAGAACTAATATGTTGAGGGTTGTTAGCTTCAGCTCCCCAGCCCTAGAGGCCCCATAACCTTGTACCCTCCTGCACTCACACTGATGCTGTAATTTAGAACATTCTGCCTGTTCTTCATCTCATCTGATCTTCTCGGCCCTTCAGGCTTATGCCCTTCATAGCTGAGGGAACTGAGGCTCAGACACAAGTGAAGGCTGACTGATGGATGGTATAACCCAGTTATGTTGGTTCCAGTGAGGCACTTCAAGAATAAAAAATTAAGACTGGAGTCAAGATGGTGACGGGTCTGGAGCAGGGGCGCCAGAAGACAGTGTGAGCCTGAGAGGTGTGTGCTGTGCTGCCAGAGTGCTATTTGCAATTCCAAGAGCAACAAAAAAAGAATAAGTCTTTGATCAACTAATCTACAACTATAGAAAAGCAACTACAGATTCGAGGTTTAGGGCTGACATTAAAGAAGATTCCTGGGAGCGCCTGAGCCACGCCACGGGACTGAGTGAGCAGCCCGAGGTGGCAGTGGCTAGGACAATGTGGAAACGGAGAGGGAGCCGCTTGGCCGGCCCAGCTCTATGAGTGACCTCCAGCCCAGCCCTGCTTGCGGGGCAGATGCCCGTCCAGCATCTGCCTGCCCCACTAGGCCAGTCACCAGCCCGGGGCTGCCTCCATTTTCTCAGGTCCAGGAGGAGCCGCCCAGCTCGGCCAGGCCTGTCCTCCTTGCCTGGCTCGGCTCCTCACTGAGCCTTCCCACTTCTTTGCTCCGGCGCGGGGCCTCCCGGGGTCTGCGGGCCGGCCTCACATCCCATTTCCCTGCGGTTCTCTGGTGGGGCTGGTGGCATGGAGAGCCCCTGGCCAGTGGCGGGGGGTCAGGGAAGAATGGGCCGGGCCAATTGTCACTCCACCACACCCTGGGCTCCGGCCCTGATAAACTTCCTGTTACCGGGAGGCAGATACCATTTCTGCGGCCATCAGTTTGGAAAAACGCCTAACCGATTTATGGTTAGGAAAAGTGTGATCGGAGCGCTCCCAAGCTCGCTTGAACCTGCCAGAGAACTGACTGTGGGCGGGCACCAGAGACGGTCCATGCCGGGGGGAATCAAAGAGGAACTGTGTGCTGCGGGCTCCTCCCCCGAGGAGCTCCTGCTCCGGTGTGGGAGATAAGACAAATACACAGATAACTGCAATACCAGGAGGAAGGTGATAAGTCCCGAGAAAGCCCTATACAGTGCTACAAAGGCACCCAGAGCAACCAGTCGGCTGTGCCTAGCGGAACCCTGAAAGACTTCCTGGGAGGGGTGGTGCTGAGCAGGGGCTTGAAGGCCCGGCTGGTAGACGAGGTTAGCAAAAGACACGTCTCAGCCCAGTTTAGAGCGCACAGAGAGGTGAGGCATCCAGCTAGGGAGGCGGAGACTCGGCAGAAAACACACACCCCGCGGGCTGCCTCTGCGAGGTCCAACAGCCCCGCCTAGTGCGCACAGAATGGGGAGATGTCCGGCTAGGGAGGCGGAGACTCAGCAGAAAACACACACCCTGCGGGCTGCCTCTGCAAGGTCCAACAACACCGCCTAGTGCACACAGAGTGGGGAGATGTCCGGCTAGGGAGGTGGAGACTCGGCAGAAAACACACACCCTGTGGGGCTGCCAATGCATGATCCAGCAGCCCAGCAGAGTCCAAGCTAACCAGAGAGGTGGCTCCCCAGAGAGGCCCAAGACCCGAGGCAACCACACACACAAGACAATAGAGGCCAACTGAGCAGTCCCAGAGGTAGCCATACCAAATTGAAAAGACAGCCACACCTTAGTTAGCCAATAGGGTCAAACCTGTGCACTGTGAAAACCCCTGCCAAAATGAATAAACATCAAAAAAAAAAGATACCAGAAATACAAAAAACCAAGAAAGTAC
>NW_007737475.1:0-962 GCF_000696425.1 Galeopterus variegatus | reverse complement strand
AAAAAAAAAATGTAGCAGAACTTACCGAACTGAAGAAGTTATTCAGCGAAATACAAAACACAATGGAGAGTTTAACCAGCAGGATAGCAGAAGTTGAAAAGAAAACTTCTGAACTTGAAGATGGACTGATTGAAATAACACAAGCAGACAAGAAAAAAGAATCAAAGATATTGAAGAAAATCTGAGAGAGAGATTAGACAACCTTAAGCACTCGAATATCCGAGTCATGGGTATCCCAGAAGGGGAGGAAAAAGGAGAATGTATTGAAAACATATTCAACAAAATAGTGGCAGAAAACTTCCCAGGCATAGGAAAAACCACAGATCTTCAGATCCAGGAAGCTCAATGATCTCCAAACATATTCAACCCGAAAAGGTCTTCGCCAAGACATGTTATAGTCAAATTGGCAAAACTCAAAGACAAAGAGAGAATCCTAAAAGCTGCAAGAGAGAAGCATCAAAGGGAGCCCAATCAGGCTAACATAAGACTTCTCAGCAGAAACCCTAAAAGCTAGAAACGAATGGGAAGATATATTCAAAATACTAAAAGACAAAGATTGCCACCCAAGAATACTCTACCCTGCAAGGCTGTCCTTCCAAAATGAAGGGCAGGTAGTATATTTCTCAGAAAAACAAAAACTGCAGGAGTTCACCACCACACGACCACCCTTACAAGAAATTCTCAAGGGAATACTGGGATTGGTTCCTGAAAGATAACTACCACTGCCATAATAATCCAAGTAAAATCAAAACCCACTAGTATAATAAAAATGACAATCATGAAAAGAAAACTGCCATTGCCATAAAAACCCAAGTAAAATCAAAACCCACTAGTATATTAAAAATGGCAATCATGAAAAGAAAAAAAACAAACAAAAACACTATCTACAACCTAAGGAACAAACAAACACAGAAAACAAACAGCAAAGCAGAAAGCATGGAACAAAAGACACCTAAGACAAC
>NW_007737474.1:43144-58207 GCF_000696425.1 Galeopterus variegatus | reverse complement strand
AGGGGGAAAAAAATAAGAAAAATGTGAAAAGTGAAATTCCATTCAATTTTCCACAGGACCAGCCATCAATTTGACCCCTTGTTCGTCAAAAGTCTTCACCTCCACTGGAATGGCTCATATAATATTAAAATAATTTATATAACTTAGAATCATTTAAATATATTTATATTACAAAATTATATTATTTAATTTTAGTAATGAAATCAATGGGAAAGTTATATTTACTTTAAGTAATTTGTTTTATAAACCCAACTTGTGGGAATACACTAATATGCTGTATAATGAATGATACCTGAAACTAGAAATGCTCTTGAACCCAGTCTTCTCCCTGATATACAATCACTTTCAGTCTCAAATTTCTCGTGCATTTCCTTGCTAACTACTTGATTTCCTAACAGTGGTGTGAGATTTTTCCTTCACAGTTCAGAATTCATCTTCCCCTGTGTTTCCCCTCAGCCACCGCTCCTCTTTAGAGTCCTCCTGTCCCCCCACTTGGTGATACTGCAAAAGCCAGCTTTGACTTCAGTACAGCACAAAGGAGCACTAACATTTTATTTTCCTCTGCAGCTCTCTTCCTTTCCTCCTCCCTCATGTCTTAATCAATGCCTGAGGAGTACTTTGAGAAATACATTTTGAGGCCCTAAATTCACTGTGTGACCAAGTTGCTCTGTCATATGGGGAGCTGAAGCTACAGCTTTTGCTTCACACCTCTGGAGGGCAAGAAAGGAGCGTGTATTTTCATTGCAGTCAACGTGGTAACCACACCAATTTTGTGGCATAAATCCCAAGCTGCAAAAAAAAACAAGATTGGAAGGATTGGGTCTGTAGGGGGAGGAGGGAGGGAGGGAGGGAGAGAGAGAGAGAGGGAGGGAGAGAGAGAGAGAAAGAAAGAAAGAAAAAGAAGGAAGGAAGGAAGAGAGAAAGGGAGGGAGGGAGGGAGGGAGGAAGAAACCCTATGAAATGATCCATACTGTGCTAATCCTTCCAAAGGAAGGAAAACCTGTTAATGACAGACCGGGACGGCAGTCTTATAGTTAATTTTTATTTTCTATTACCATCATCAAAGTACGTTTAAAGAGGGTCCTTGCCAAAATTAAAATGAAAAAAGATTGGCCATCTGTGAGAGTTAAAGGAACACGCAAAGAGTCAGAGAACAGAGGGACAACGTGTGGTAATAAAGAAATATTCTTTAATGCATGATTATTTGGGGAGTGTCCTGGCTTAACATGGGCATGTGGGGTAGAAGAGTTTGGAATCTCTAAATAAGTAAGACATTACAATCATGCTGAATTATTGAAGTCATTCACTCAGGGAGTGGAGCCCAAGAGAGTTAATTAGAATCTCTTGGGGCTGAACAGGATCCATTGGCTGTAGAAGCCAAGTAGGGCTGCGAGGAAGCCATTGTTGGAAGAGTTAGAGCAAGACTGCTGCTTCATGGAGCCAAGTGAGTTCAGCCTGAGAGAGCTTGGTGAGCTAGTGCAGATCCTGCAGGAGCAGAATCTTAGCAAGTAGGTTTGATGTAGTATTTAAACACCAGGATGCTGGTCACCAAAAGCTGAAAACGCTATCAGCTAGAAAGGCCCAAGCCTGTAATCCTCTTCATGGGAGGGTAGGAACCAGAACGTGCTTCCCAAGCATCAGCCCCAGCATCTCCTGAACGCGTGTTAGAAATGGGAATTCTCAGGTGTCACCATGACTCACTGAATCAGAAACTCTGAGACTGGGGCCTCAGATTCTTTTGCCCAAGAAGGTGTGAAGGGCACTGGAATAAACAACTCGAATAAACGATGGAAATTATTCAAGAACCTTATCATACATAAGTAAACAGTAATTTCGGGAGTCTTTCCCTCCCCGCCTCCTCCCCCAGTGTAGGCTGCCATCATCTTGTGCTACGACGGCCCCTTCTCTGGTCTCCCTATCTCCAGGCTCAAGGCCCTCCAGTCAACTTCTCATGCTGCAGGCAGAGTGAGCCTTCTAAATTACAAATCAAGTGGTGTCACTCCTGATGAATATACTTCATAGCTTCCACAGTATTTAGGATCAAGTCCAATTCGTGACCCAACTTCTGCCTGTGTCACTCAACAGCATCTCCCGAGTTGCTATGTCTTTGCATTCTAGCCCCAATCAAGGTGAATTGCTTTGAGCTACTCAAACCCAACTTTCGGGCCATTCAGCATGCTGTTTCCACTACCTGAGACACTCTTTCCATGTCTTTTCATCAGGCCAATCTGGAGATGACTCAGTGGAAAGAAGAGGAAACCCACAGGGGCAAGAATTGTTAAAGAGAGAGGAAGCCAGGACGAAGGGGCTAAAGGAGAGAAACCTAGACTTTGCAAAGGGTGCCAGACACACTGCGCCCTAGGTGCCATGGGGTCTTGCTGCCTGCCCTCCCCTTCAATCTTCAACTTCTGCAGGTGCTCAACCTTTCTATGAGTTCACCTTTAATGCCTCCGGCCTCTTCTGGATTCTCTGGGACCAAAATACTCAACACACTCTGGAGATTAGGCTCTCAGTGTCTTCCAAGATGATGATTACCTACCTGATGTGCAGTGGCTGTCTCTGCAGTCCCCAGACCAGCAGCATCAGTGCCAGCTGGCAACTTCTTAGAAATGCAAATCACTGGGCCACTGAACTTACTATATCAGAAACTCGAGGGCGGGGCACTGCAATCTGTATTTTTAAGAGCCTTCTAGGTGACTTTCATGCACACTAAAATTTGAAGATTTCTACCTAAAGTAGAAATGTTCTTTTTTTGTGTTTAGAGCCCATGCTAATGGAATACCAGATGTTCTCCTTGTCCCATAAAGGGGCATTATAATTAGAGCCTTTGGGTGATAACACCTTTCCCTCTTCAGCATGAAGCTCAAGATTGTCTCCACTGCTGGGACTGAAGATCAGGCAGGTGGAGAAAAGCAGAGAGGGACTCCTCAGAAGCCTAAGCCATCTATTAGATCTAATTGCATAGGTAGTGAAAGTAACAATTATAGCAACTCTAGTATTAATCAGTAATAGTAAATGTTGGAGACTATATACTAAAACCCTATAACATACTTTACTTACACATGACCAACATATACAACTTTGGGAAGTCGGAATTATTCCCCTTTAAAGAATGCAAAAAGCAAGTCTCAAAGGGGTCAGATGATTTGCCTAGAGATACCTGACTAGGAAGCCATAGGTCAAGGACTTAAAGGTGGATCTGTCTAGCTTCCAGGATGCAGGAATAGTGGCTGGAAGAACTCTCTGCTCCTGGGCCAGCACCCCACCTTCTGAGCAGACATGGCAGTGTGCTGAGTTTACTTCCATCCCTCCTGCCTTCCTTTCAGCCTCCTGCACAGTGCTGACTTTGGCGTTTCTCTTCTCCCCACTGCCCAATGACTGTGACGCTGCAGTTTGCATTTTCTGTTGCCATGCAGAAAGTGGCAGACAGTAATGGAGTGAGTGAGAGCCCCTTCCAGATGAAATGCAATGTGTAAATGGAAATTGTCATCATTATCCCCTGAATCAATGCAGAAGATGCACATTGACTCCAGCAGAACTGCAAGGAAGAATTGGACTGTGAACAAAAGCATTATTAATTGAAGGAGCTGCCTGAATTTGCCTCTAGCAGTTTCCTTTGTAAACACCGTTAACACCCTGGAATGCTTGAATTGGATCTAAATGCATAGCTTAAATATGTAAAAACAGAAACCTGAGCTTTACTTTTAGGCATCTAGAGAATTGTTTGCTTCTAAAATCTGCCGAAACAAAATAAAACTAGCATATGAGACTTCCAAATTATCAGGATCTAATATTTCTTATGAAATTCTTTCATAGAATATAGAATGGTTGGCTCTCCCTCCCCTCCCCCAACACCAGGTATAATTTACAACTGACAGAATATAGCTGTGTAACACTGCTGGTGCAAAAGGCACTTGTATTTGTATTTCTCTGTAACATGAACATGGTTCTTGGGGATAAATGTCTGGAGCAAGGGATATCTTTAGGCAATAGGCAGTATCTTTAAGCCAAACCCTTAATAGGGTTATTTAAGTGGCCATGTCACAGCTGAGTAACTTTGTAAATGAGCCTGGTAGTCAACTCCATGGAGAAGAATAATTGTGTCTTTATAGCCTCACTCTGAGGTGGAAAGCCCCCCACTGGGGGGAGGGGGGCAGGTGGAGGCAGTCAGAGTTGTATTTGGACACTAGAATCAAATCAATTATATTTCCCAAAAGGAAAAAAAAAATATGTATAATTCCAAATAAGGTGATTTTAAGTGAAAAGCTATCCTACTGTTGCTGGGTTCACAGGTTTTCCCAAATAATCTAAAATGTAAACATGGGCTTGCCAGTTCTCTGGAGCCTAAAAAGGATTTGGAGAAATCTTGACTGAGTGTGAAGCACTTTAGAAGCAGGTGGAGAAAAGAGAGGTAGAGTGAGTTGCTGCTAAACATGAACCAAACAGCCTGGGGGGCAAATTGATGGTAAGCTAAGCATGCCCATGTGCCATGAGAGAAGGCTTGAGCCCCTGGCCAAAGCATAGAATAATAATGACAATGATCAATTGATTGGGGCATTACAATGGATGGGGTGGGCACTTTATACATACAACAACCTTATTAAGCAGTTTAATAATATTATTCCCATTTTATGGATAAGAACACTGAAGCACAGAGGTTATGTACTTTGTCCAAAGTAAAATAGCTAGAAAGCAACAGAAGCAGGATTCAAACTCTGCCTCCAGGGTCCATGTTCCTAGCCCCTTAGAGTCATCACTAACCATCAAAAGACTTTCAAATTTGGTGCTCTGCAATGGAATTTCAGCTTAGACACTTGGAGGTCAAATGTCACCCTGACTAAGGGACTTAATCTTACTCCTCACCTGTGAAATGGGTAAAATTCTAAACTAGCAGTATCGTCATGAAGAAAGTGCTTAGTGCTTAGCAGTCACTCAATAAACAGTTTCTTAGGAGACATCTCCTCCAAACACACCAACCAGCTCTGGGTATGATTTAGTATTGGGGTGGCTTTTACCAAACCCAGATCATTTTCCTAGCTAAGTATCTGACAGGCATAGAGTAGAATGATTGCAAATCATAAAGAAAAGAATTTTATATAGGCACTCACACAAATATGCACATACACTGGATTTTTGTGGAACCTGAAAAACAGAAAACACCTGTCTTCTATATTCAATTTTTTGGAAATCCTACCATATGATTTATTAGATCCCAGTTGGGCACAGTTGGGCAAAGATCCAAACTTAATTCCGAATCTAATGTTTGTTGGGGGAATGTCAAACATTCATATGCTGAGTGCCAATAATATGTATAATATTGTAAACACATATCACATTATGTACACAAATATATAAAAATATAGAGTATGGGGTGTGTGTGTGTGTGAGTGTGTGTGTGTGTTTGCGTGCGTGCGTGCGTGCGTGTGTGTGTGTTCCCACATACACATTTCCCCCTAGGATGACTTTGTAACAAATTGACATCACGACTGCAGGCCATTTGGAACATTTCCCTTGACTGGTTGGAATGATCCCACACCACCCTGAAATGATTTTGATTATATTGTATATCTCTGGGATTAGTAAGATGAGATTTTTCTTCTTTTCCCAACAATTTAACAATTTTCCAAACATGGGCAATGACCCTGTTTTTCCTTCTATCCTTTTACCATGGCCCTCACTGTGACCCATCTAAAGAGTGACATGAAATAATGGATGACACCTTTCTATCTATGAAAGCAGGAACCACAAAATAGTACTGTGCTCTCTCATCCACTCCCCATTACTTAGCTTCTTTCCTCCATGCTCCTGGGAAAGAAAAGGCTGTTTCAAGAGTAGGGGAGATTGGTTAATTCTTTTCAGATGCCTTCTTACCTTGTTCTGCTAGGTTTTAATCTCAATGGATTCATTTAAAATAACTTTCAGCTCATTGGGTATTATTAAGGTGATTGCCATTGTGGTCAATTCTCACATATTTTTGAGTTCCCCTAAACACAAGAAGATTCCCAGGGTTTAAATATCCCCTAGAATAGTGCACTGCTACTCTAGCTTTATTCTACATCTCCTGGAAAAATGCACACAGAGAAAAAGAGTAAAATGATTTTTTGTTTGTTAAGCGATTTTGATAGACAGAAACAGAGACCCATTCAAGTTACTTCAAGAACAGGGAGGTAGAGTGGAATACCTCAAGCTTATTTGAAAGTAAAGATGGGTATTTCATTCCATTTTCCCCCCAAACATACAGAAGAGTCATTTCCTGTTTTCTCTGGCCACCTCATAGTGACTTTGTCCTCCTGGGCACCTTAGTCTGAGAAGGTCCTCACTTCTGGCCATATTGAGGGAGACAGGAAACATGCTTAGCCAGCCAGATAAGCCTGACCCACTCTGGCAATCACCAGGGGTAATATGTCACAGCCAGGTGCACGGTGACTTGTAGGATCCCACTCCGATGTCTGGGCAGATGGTGGTGTCATTTCACTAATACGTGAGAGGACGAAGATGAGTTCACATGTGCACACGTTGACTTTGGGGCACCTGCAAAACACCCAGGTGCACATCTTGGTTTGAATCTCACGAGAGAGGTCTAAGCCCAAGAGACAAGTCAAGCAACCCACCCAAGGCTACACAGCTTGTTGGTGCATTAGTGCTGGCGTGTGAGAGGAGTCAGGCCAGCGTTCATTCCAGCAGACTTTGCTGACCACAATGCCCATTTCAAGCCAACCAGTGGAACTGTGAGCTGCGAAGTTGCCTTTCCGTCCCTAACCTCTCTGCATCTCCTCCTCTTGCTTCCTGTTCTGCTGACTCAGCTTGCAGACTTCCTGTGCCTCCTTGTTTCTCCTTTATCTCAATTACAACCGCATTCAGGAAAGGATCTATTAATATTGCCTTCCCCAGGGAGATTGACTCTTAAGCAGCATCTCACCACGAGCAATGACGAGGAAGGTGATCATAATGATGATGAGAGTAACAGGATTATTTATGGATATTCTTTTGTGTTTTGTCCATGCTGGGTCACCCCCTGCAACTTTCTAAGTCTATGCAGACTGTTCTCTCTATTTCAGTGAAGATTTTCACTGAAAGCCCCAACCCTACCCACAACTTCCATTCTTGGGTCTTTCAAGAACAGGAACCCTTAAGGCGAGGCTGCCAGATAAAATACAGGATGCATAGTCAAATACAAGTTTTAAATAAATAACTTATGCTATGCTTGAGACATACGTATATTGAAAAAACTATTCATTGTTAATCTGAAACTCAAATTCAAATATAACTGGGCAGCCTGGTTTGGTTTTGTTTGTTGGTTGTTTTGTTTTTTGTTCATTTGTTTTTTGCTAAATCTGGCAACCCTTCCATAGAGTAAAGAGAGAGAGCTTTCGCAAATGTGACGTGGGGATAAAAAGAAGGGAGAAGAAAGCAGCAGAAGAGAGGGAAACCCCCAAGACCAGGACAGGTTCTGAGGGGGCCTCCCAACGTGTAGCAGAGTCCCCAGGACCAAGCAAGGCAGAGATGCCTGAGTCCCCGAACATCAAGAGGCCATATGTACTTATACAGTCAGTCTTCTCTGTATTAGGCCCCAAGGACTGGGATGGGGATCATCTAACAGTGACTGAGAGTAAATTTTTTGCTAACTGGTGGGAAAGAGTCTCAGGGCTAAATTTAATTTTATCTAAAGGAAATAATGTGATATTTCTAAAATCCAGTTTTGTGAAGCTACATTCATAATGGCAAAATAATAATAGTTATTGCTAAACAGCGACTATTTCCTATGTGATGTACACCATGTTAAGTGCTTTATTTGCATTATTTTGATTTTGGTTTCACAAAACTATTATGGAACAAGAGGAGTCCTTTGTTGATGGAGCATCAGGCTTTGGGGAGTAGGTAAGGAGATGGCAGAAGGAACATAAGGCCAAGCCCGCTTCACTTATTGATTAGTCTGGCTGTGGCTCCAGAAACTAATTCAAATATAAAAATAAATAAATAAATAAATAAAAAATGATCCCAGAAATAAGCTCCAACAAATAGACAAAATATTTGTTTCAGGAGCCAGCCTTGTGTCGACCCACCTTGCCCTTCTAGTGTAAAGGCAAGAAGCTTTAGTCCTGATATGAATGTTTAACTTCCTTGCTTCACACATATTTATCAGGCCTAGCTCACATCCTGATGCCTTTTATGTGATCAGGTTAAATTCTTCCAAGTTCTCTAACTCTGTAAGGAACATCCTGTGTCTGGGCCAAGATTTCAGTTAAAGCATTATTTTCTGCAATTACTATTCACTTGAAAAAGGGAAAAATTTCTTCCCAGTTGACACAGTATCATGCCCCTAGGCCGAGAAAGTTTTTTCATCCAGCACTCAGTGTACCTTCTCCAATAATAAGAAGCAAATAGCCATGGGCCTACCTTGGAAACATTTTGAACCCCCACACACCTTCGCAAAAAACATTAAAATAGTTTTTCTCTCACCACATGTGAAAAATAAATGACAGTCATCCAATACTCTGGCACCTGGTTTCGCAGTCTCAAGTCATCTTCAACTGATCACAAAAAAAGAAAAATCGTCTTGCACAACAATGACTAGCACTGTAATGCCTGACTGTGATTAGAAAGATAATACAAGGAGACAGGTCATGAAAAGAAATTTCTTGGTTCCTGAACAAAGGCTCGGCAATTAGATTTTGAAGGCCTTTTACCATTTAACCTGACAGATGAACTCCTTATCAAAATTTATTGGAAAAGAGGATTTTCCAGGAGAGTTTTATTTAATAGGATTTATGGTCAAGCCCATGGTCTCTGGTACAGAAACCTGACACCACAAATAGTTCAATAAGAGGTTAGTCTTAAATATCTCGATGTTGGAGGCAAGAAGTCTAACATCAATGCTAGCATCTTGCATAAAGGGAGCTCCCCACTCTCCACCAAGGAAGGCAGAGATGATGGTTTCTTTGTGAAGAAAATGGAAGGCATATTTGTAAATATAAAATCCCCAATCCCATGTGGATCCTGCAACTGCAAACTTCTTAGCATTTGTACCACTGTACAAATTGCAATAAGTTAAAGGCAATTTTTCCTTAGGACTTACCAAAATCATTTGCCATTGTTTATCTCCCCAATTATATTGTAAGCTCCTCGAGACCTGAACATGTATCTTACAAGTTCTTTAACCTTCTGACCCCTTGTTCACATTTCCCACACCCTCTCCTACCCCCCCCCAATGACCCACAGCCTCCTTGCAAACAAGAACAGACACACACACACACACACACACACACACACACACTCATCACTCCTCCCAATTCCTGCTATTCTTTAGCTCTCAGGTTTCGGCTTAGATACCATCTCCTCCAGCCTTTTATGACATCTTAGCCTGCATTACACGATCCTTGCACATATTCCTCATAGCACCCATTCTTAGCCCATTATAGCACTTATCTTGCTGAATTGAAATTGGTTGTTTTCTTCTCTGTCTCCCTCACCAGACTCCAAGCTCCTTGAGAGCTGAGATTGGGGGTGAAGCCTAAGGGCTCACTAAATATTGGTTGAATAATTAATGAGTAAAATTTGTTTAGTTTTTGGAAGTCAACACCTCTTGCCAGTTTCTATACTACTTTCATGTTTTCTGTCTCACAATCCCTTGGTGATTGTAATGCAGGATGCAATCAATCTTGTGGAACAGGTCCTGAAGATCAAACATATAAAAGGTTCTTTGGTTGGTTCCGATGCACATTAACATCTAGAACCATAGATCGAGTAGAATGAAGACATTTCCCATTATTCCTGTCTCCTTGTTTCCATTTCCCCCTTTTCCATAATTAATCCTTAGTGTAAAACTCCCCAAAATATTACTTGCTGAGATCCTGGAGTTTCTACTCCATTTACACTCTCCCTGTTGACATATGGTCTTTGCTGACTTGGCTTTGCAAATGGCTTCCAAATAGTACCTTTAAAGAATTTGGATTTTTAAAACATTAGAAAAATAAAATAAATAAAATAAAATCAACCAGAAAAAAACCCTATACTCAAGCTAATTGAAATAAGAAAGAAGCTAATATATAATTTTTTTCAAGGGCAGATACATTTTTAAAAATCACCTAAAAATTTATTTATACTGAGTTCTTTTTTTTTTTTTTTTGCGCTCAGCCAGTGAGTGCTGTGAGCGCACCAGTCATCCCTATATAGGATCCGAACCCGCGGAGGCAGCACTGCTGCACTCCCATCTCCCGAGTGCGCCATGGGCTCGGCCCTATACTGAGTTCTTAAAGTATTACCAATTAAAGAGAAGTTTGCCCATGTTAAAAAAAAAAAATTCTGAAAGCCCCTTGTGTCCACCTAAAAGCTGAGGCTAGCTGGTGCCAAAGACACCAATTTATATAATTTATCTAGGAAGAAATGCAGAGAAAATACATTTGAACTTAACCAAGACTTTACTGAGAAAATAATTACAAAAAGACTTCATGTAGGATAAAATACAAAAAAGAAAATAATTTGCTGTTCAGATCTAGTTCTACTAGGAAAGAAAGATTTTCATCTAGAAAAGCAGTTACTTTGGATAAAGCCAGCTGTTACATATAGTTACATATTCCTTTGACTATTAGGGCTGCCCTCGAATTTCCCCCGAATAGGGGAGGGACTTACAATGTATCAAATTTTACTGAGGTTCCTAATAGAGTGATTTTTTTTTTAGTCTATGAATAGAAGGTTGTAGCATAATACAGTCTGTTTATGTTACTATAACCTCTATGTTATGTGATTCTAGATAAACAGTAAAAATAAGACATTCACTTCTCTTCTTATCTCTTAAATGCCATGACTTTATCATCATCTTTACTTTAGGGTTCATGAAATGAAAAGACAGACAAAGAAATCAATGAACAGCATCTCAAACACTGTGACATAAATTATCCTTGAGTTAATAATTTACTAGTTTATAGAGCTGAGGGAGATAAAGCAAGATCTCAGTGTAAGTGATATAAACTGTGTGCATGTATAAATAATTCATATTTTAATTAAAATTGCCTATGGAATATCAGCCTATTCCAAAGTCATTTTGACCAACACATAGTTTTATCAGCTTAAAAAAAGAGTCACCTAACAACTTTGCAGGGTTATTGAAAGTCCCCAAATGTAAGTCACATGCTTCTACTCTATGCCTTGTTCTATAATTAGCTCTCGATGTCAGGAGGAGGAAGTGCACGCTGAACAGCAGGTACACAGTCAGTTTTGCTGCATGAAGCATAATGAGGATTTCAGATTTAACAAACTAATACTTGTTTTATTACCGTAGTCAATTGTCCGTGCATCTTAGGATTCATGTTGTGTGCATTGGCTGAGTCATGTTTCTTTCATTAGCGGAAGCAATTAATGTACATTCAGCCTGTTAAGTACTATCTCTTTATGCTTTCTCCTTGTGTAATTCAGTTTGCAATGATTAAAATAATTTTTCAATGGAGATGTCACAGCTTAATGAAAAAATATACAGCACTAATGTAAGAAGCATTTGTAAACATTTTTAGGAGGGTATTGTTTGCTGTTACACAACACTGTAGCAGATGGCTGTAAAAAGCAGCTCAAACTCAAGAATGAGCAGAAACAGACCTCAGGGGATTGGGGTAAATAAATGGGTGCAAAAAGAGAGATTTTACTCTTTTGGAAAAGCATTTAACACCATATCAGAAATAGCTTTTGGTCTGCATGTTGGTTAGCATAGTTAAGGACCAAATAGTGGCTAGTGTTTTATAGGTAATGACTCAGCCTTGTTAAACCTTTTAACTATTGAGCACTTACCTGGCACCAGGCCCCAGGCTCAATCTCTTAGATACTACAGCTTCTCATTCAATCATAGGCTCTGTGAGAAACTGAGACACAGAGGGATGAAATAACCTTCCTCACAGTCTTGTTGCTACTTAGTTATGGATCCATCCCATACCCTGTTTCCTTTCACAACCTAGTAGAGTGGAAGGGGCCAGTCTGTACAGGTTTGTGTTTGGGTTTCCCTACATATTAGCCAGAACTTTAAGCAAGTTACTTAACTTCTCAGAACCTCATTTCCTTGGCTGTAAAAATGGTGATAGTACTAGAAACCTAGCGCACAGTGGTGTCGTAAAGAATAAAAAGTTAACGTGTGCCCGTGATTACAAGCATGCCGGCACATGTGTGTTGTTATTACCACCACTAAGCCATATCACCTACCCTGTGTTGTGTGCGTTTCTATATCAGGACTAATTGTTTCTTTGTTTTAAGCAAGATGTTACGCTACTGTGATGCCTATTAATAAATGAACATGTGTGTAAATGGTCCTAGAAATGATTGTTTCACACTTGTTACATGTCATAATCAAAATAAAGAATTAATTAACTTTCTGAATATCTTTCCTAATGTAACAAGTGATTATCCTATTTCAGTACATGGACAATAATTTCAATAGATATATTTTCTAATTATGTTTCGCTTCTATGGGCATGATGTGATAATTCGGTCTTTAGCAACTAGATGCATGTGATTAGACAAAGTAGCTCAGACATTGAGAGCATTGTCCAACACTTCTTTTAGATCCTCAGTCAGCATAAAACAGATCTATGGTGACTGACTCAGTCTAGCTGGTTTCTGAAAGCAAACTCGGGTATTGCTCCCTCTGCCTACGTAATGCTTCTCCTGATCCTATATTTAATATACTCCCCCTCTTCCTCATAGACTTAGCTTAAATGTCATCTCCAGGAATCCTTCCAGACCTGTTCTTCCTTTCCAAATAAATTTTTTCTACCTCATCTGAACTCCTGAGACCAACAAAACTCATTATTTTCCAATACCTGTCCTTTCTTTCTACTTGGTTAGTGAACTTCCAGTTTTCAGCCAGCACATGACTTTCCAGAAAAAGGAGTCATCAGCCTGCCTTGCAGCTAAGTATGGCCAGCCATGTGACCAAAGTCTGGTGAACAGGACGTAGGCAGAAGTGCTGTGCTGCTTCTAGGAATTGTCCTCAAAGAGAGAAGGGCATGGAGTTCTTCACTCCTTTCCTCCTTCTGCTTGCAAAAATATGGATGTGCTGGCTGGCACTTGAGCAGCCATTTCAGACTCTGAGGTGGAAGTCTGATAATGGTAGAACAGCTAGATAGAGGGGACCTGAGTTCCTGGAGATTGGAGAGTCACCAGGCAGCCCAACTGCCAACCTCCAAAAATTATTTATGTGAGAAAGAAATAAACTTTCATTTTCTGTCATTTGCATGTGAATCCAATCTTGACTCATTCAACTCCTTTAGCATTTTTTGTTATTTGTACCTCTAGCTCTTTGATGGCACTCACAATATCACAGTACATCTAACTGCTAGTACAGGGATTTGCTGTTCAAATATGTGTTCCTAAAAGCCAGGGATGTTCGTAAAGCAGTCGGCCCAGGGCTGGGCTCTTGGTAGGTTCTGAGTAAAGGCTTGTTACATAAAGACAACCTGAAGCACAGTGTGTGGAAGACACCAAAAATACAGATCCTATTGTCACTAAAGTGGGACACGCCTTTTTTGTATAAGCTTAAAAGTCTTTTTCATGCACGTATTTATAATGCATAACAGAAAAGGGGCACTAAGTGTTTTGTTTGGGTTGCTCTGCTATAACATTGCTCTTATTCAGAATGACTTTGTTGTAGTTAAGATATTGAATTTTCCCACTTTAGGATTGTTTTTTTGGTGGATTCAAGAAGGAAAGCACATACATTTGGCTGAAGAGCTCTCTGGTCTGAGATCATCCTCTTTGAGCATAAAGATTTAGGGAGAGTGACTGGTAGCTTGGTGGGAGGAAAAGGCTGAGGTGCTGTCACATGATTCTTACATCTGAGCTAAGGTTATGGGATAAGATTATGGGAATTATGAGACTTGGTTGTGTCCAAGGTTTAACCACTTGTTTATTTCCACAATTAGTCTAAGTTCTTATCCAACATACTGCAAATTTTCCAGAGGTTCATTAAAATAGTGCACATGATTTGAAATCAGTAGTCTATATTACTATGAACCATAGGGTTTAAATATTAGCAAGAACAGGAAATTTTAGGTTTGAAAAACAATATTCTAGCTTAAGGAACTACTTTGGGTTTTTTTTTTTCAGAAGGCAATAAACAAAGAAAAATAGAATGTCTTGGACATGAGGGCCCTATTGGCTTACCTATTCTCTACTGTGATCTCATGACTCTTTGGTAATGCCACAAACTCTGAAATTCCTCTGTGAACTCTGTAAAAAGCATAATTCAATGGGAATTCAAAACTTAACTCTAGTATAAAGCACTCCCAGTTAAATTTCCCATGTCACTGACATCATGAAGCTCTTCAGAAGGTTTTGAGTCGGGTAGAAAGAGGTTTGTCTGAATTTAAGAGCCTAATTTGCCTACTTAAGAAGAAAAAAATCTTGCTGATGGCAAAGCTTTTTGAGATACAAGCATTGCACTGATCTGGCTGTAAATTTTTAGATGGCAAATAAATGAGCCATATACATTCTCTCAAATTCACACTAGGCCAGTGATGAGACTCTTTTCATATCACTTCCTCAAAACCAGAGTTACTTCATCCAGAGGGCAAAGAAAGTAGAATTATTTACTATACAAGAACAGCTGCAGAAAATGCCCTCACTGCCTTTCTGAGGCCCATGACAAATTAGAAAACATATGTCTCTATGATGTCAGAGTCACTTAACACACGGCTCACCCTAGGGTTGAGTGTCCTAGGTGACCACGTATTGGCAAGTTTAAAAGCCACTTCACTAGGACCACACAGCAGTACAGTTAGGACTAATTCACCCTAGACATTTTCCTATGGAAAATAGGTATTTTACCTATGGGAAACACTGCAAGTGTCATTAAAACAATTTAACCATGGGGCATAATTATTAAAACAACTGGACATGACTAGATAATTGTAAGGGTAGGTGAGATTCCTTATTAGAATCATTCATCACCTAAGTTATTTGCACAGTAATAAAATATTCACTACTAACAAGGAAGGAAGGAAGGAAAGAGGGAAGGAAGGAAGGAAGGAAGGAAGAAAGGAAGGAAGGAAGGAAGGAAGGAAGGAAGGAAGGAAGGAAGGAAGG
>NW_007737474.1:29032-42159 GCF_000696425.1 Galeopterus variegatus | reverse complement strand
AGGGAGGGAGGGAGGGAGGGAGGGAGGAAGGAAGGAAACAGATTGAGAAAGATGTCGTAACTCCTTCAATTTTGGGTCAGAAAATGTTGTTTAGAAAAAAATCTGAATCTGTAAAGATGTAGCTGAGCTGTGGGTCTTCCAGGAAGCTGCAACACAGCCATTGTCATTGACATTTGTCTCAGCAAAAGTCTAAGGACTTAGGGACCACAAATTCTATCTGTGGTTCTGTCCAACCCCCGGATTCTTGAGACTGAGCAAATCCCTTCCTTTCTTTATTCTTTGTCTGTTTTATTTTGATTTCGTTTTTGTTTTTTCAAAGTAGTTTGAGAAAGGGAGAAGAAATTAAGGAAAGATGGATAGAGGAAAGGCAATAATGTTAACAGAGAGGCATCATTTTCACTTATACCCCAAGCTTTCCATTTTTTCATTATCTGGAAGTCTTCAGGGGCTGAAAGTACTGGAATGGGGGACCACATTCAGCAACTGCACTGAAACACCATATGTTAGCAGTACTAAGTGCCATAGTGTGGCGAGTCACAAAGAATTCAGAATAATGCGTGGAATCAAACTACTGGTGTACTATCTTCCATTACAGCACCAGACCAGTTTCAGTGACCTTGAACCCAGAAGCATTTGTACAATCACCCAACCAAATATTGGCATCCGTGGAACACAGCGAAAACCACAATTTCAAAATTTGTAACCAATCTGAACTTACCCCCAACACAAAGAAGCTCACAAACTTTTTCTCTTGAAATGGAGCAAGATCCAGGAATCCCACTGAGATGTTTTTGACAAACAGTAAAGTCAGAAAGAGTTTATAAAGGATTCAACCTGAAACTCTAAGGGAAATTTGGAATGGGTTGGAAATAATTCTTCATCAAATGAAATCAAAGAGAAAAATGCCAGAAATTTCATGGCTTCTTTTTATGAGACAAAGCCTGAACTGTTTTGACAATAAATTATTCTTTACTTAACTGATGACTCACACTTGCCAAAATAATTCCCACCCCCAACCCTTTATTCTTTTTTAACTCAGAATGGTTAGTCATGAAGTTATTGAGCTTTGAGGTTTTATCATTATAAATTGGTAACTAAATCTGAACTGTGTTAACGTATACAGAAAAACCACAAAACTTGAGTCTAGAGGATTTTTTCTGTTTGTTTCTAAGAATTTTAATGACAGTTATAGGCGAAAATTGTAGGAGGAAAGTTTCAACAGAAAAACACCGATTGCTACTAAAGTATTGAGTTCTCTGGTTTTGAGAAATCTGCTAAAGGCTAAACTTTGCATTTCTAAGTAAGTCTTTCACAGTTTGGAAAAAGCCCCTCCTTACTTCCCTCCTTCCTCACTACAACCTTTCACCACCAAAAAACATCTTTTTGGAAATTTATTCTTTTGGGTTAAAAAGAAACAATCTTCGTTTAAATGATAACGTTGCTTAATGTTCATTTACCCTGGCCATAAATTAGAAAGTCTGACTGTCAAAGGCAGTATTCTAAGCTGTTCCCCAAGATTCTAGCTCCCTGGTGTACAAGCCCTAAATAACCCTCTGCTTCCCCTTAGCTCTGGGCAGAGCAGATTCTGCAGATATGAGGGGATGACTGACCAGCTGACTTTGAGTTAACCAAAAGAAAGAGTATCCTGTGTAGGGCTGACCTAATCAGAGGATTCTTTAAAAGAAGGTGAAATGTCAGAGGGACTTTCTTTGCTGGCCTAGAGGAAAGAAAACTGCCATGTTGTGAAAGGAGAGTGGCCTCTAGGGGCTGAGAGCTGTCCCCAGACAACAGCTATCTAGAAAGCAGGAACCCCATTCACACAACCACACAGAAACGAATCTATCAACAGCTAGCGAGCTTGCAAGGGGACTTCAAGTCTCAGCCACCACCTCGACTTCAGCCTGTGACAGCCTGAACAGCGGACCCATCCAGCTTGTATCCAGACTCCCAACTCACAGAAACCATGAGGAAGTAATTATGTCATTGTACGCCACTAAGTTTTTGGTAATTGGTTATGCAACAATAGAAAACTAATATGCTGGGGAACACATGAAAGTCAATCAGTCAACAGAATCTGTTAGCTTATTCTGATCCCATCAGCAGTAAAAGACACTACTTTATACTGTGGGAGCACATGCAAAGGTTAGACGTGGCAGCCAGTGCTGTCTTCCTCGCATCACTCAATTCTAACATGTGGCTTAAGTAATTAGAAAAATGTTTTCATTTCTTTACTGTAGCACTTTTTCAGGAACTACATAATCAGCATAATTTTCAGAGAGGAAAGCATGAAATGATTCCTTTAGAAGTTACTCAAAGTCAATATTCTATTGAGAAAAATATATGCAGCTAATCACCTTGATTTGCTGAAGAAGTTTCTCTTTCATATTTGGTATCTCCTCAAACATAGTCAGAATTTGGTTAATTAACACTATGTGCTTATGAAGAGAGAAGCACATGGTATCCAGTTATACATATGGATTATGTTAACATTCTCATCTTTGATGTATTTGTTTTCCTTTTGCCATGCTATAAAAATAGTAGTAGTAGCAGTAGCACCCTGTATGGGAGGTTGTCCTTAGAAGCTTTCGCCTTACTGAGACTCCTGAAGGAAACAGATGAGCTGAATAAGCAGGTAGCGTACCTGAAGGGCAGTGCAATGGCCTGGATGTCAGGAGACCTAGCTTTTGTGATCTGTTTTGACATTAATTAGTTCATGATTTTAAACCGATAACTTTTTTTCTCTAGGTCTCAGTTTCTTCATATATAAGAAGAAAGGGTTTAACGAACTCACCATGGTTCACGGTTTTTAAAACCTTAGAGAATCCTGAATTAGCACTTTGGTGAAAGCAGAGATTGCCAATGGAACAGGGTGGTGGGAAGCCAAGTAAACAGGTTCTAGGGTCTTTACGTCCACTGCCCCACAGATTAGTTATTCTCTATCTCATACACATGGGCTCTGCGGAAGATTTCATATCAACAAGAGCTGCCATAGTTATAAAATAAAAATGTTGAAAAACACTGGACTAGATGGTCAGTAAGGCTTTTTCCAGCAAATACCTTATGAGTCTCTCAAAAGAAATAAACGCAGACAATGAGTATACGGTCATCTTTCTTCCGATCATCACTCTGGTTTTTGGATCCTGCTGAAATAGGAACAAATCTTTTCTAAGGAAGATTTTATGTCCTGTCGTCTCACTGGCCCTTCAGCTTGCTATCTCACGTGAATACCTCCTTTATTTTGCATTATGCACTTCATAGATAGCCTGTACTCACAGCAATCAAGATGCTCCAGTATAGTGCCTATTTCATTTCATTTTAGCTATATCAATAAAACCAATTCATTGTATGTGATAAAAATGTGTTACATTGTAAAGCTGCCTCTGTAAAAAATTCAAAAAATAAAATTCCTTTTCTGTCCTTCTGTCCTACTCTTGGTTCTAGCGGCTGAATTTGTTTGATGCTAGGGTAAGACCAGCCCCTCCATCAGGCAGAGCAATTGTCAGGACTTTAGGAAGCTGCATAGACTGTTAAAGGGGGTGGGACTGGTGGGTGTGAGGCAAGTAGGAGAACGACCAAGAGAAATGCAGAGGAATAGAGCTTCTAGGAATCGATGGTGTCAACCATTAGGGAATGGAGATACAATTTTATGTTATTTTTGCCACACCTCACCTCCACTCCCATCCCAATGTAATACTGAGAAAACTAAGGCAAATACTTCCTAGACCTTCTGCAGAATGAAAGCACTGCCTGATGTTGACATATATCATTCACCAATTTTAACAGAAAATAGATCATTATAATAGCAAATGACCATTTTTGTCAATACCTGTTGAACTGCTGTGTGCCAGAAACTGTGCTGAGCACTTTACTAATAACTCCACATGTAACCTACACAGTCACCTGTGGGGTATTTATTATGTTGCCCAGTTTGCAAATGAGAAAACCAAGGCTCATGGGAAGTTAAACTTACTCAAGTCACATATCTGGTAAGTGACAAGCCCACATCTGTCTGACTTATAGCACTTAACCACAAGTTGTCTTCTCCTCCAACCACTAGAGTCTGGTCTGCTTTGGCAAAAGTTGAGACACCTATACTGGTGTGCCCTCAGCCCCCAGCACACTATCCTTCACAGTAAATGGCAATCAAAAACAATTGTTATTGAAATAACTATCCTTATTGTTACTGGTGGTAGAATTGAAACTAAATCCATAAGAAGGTATGGAAATATTAATACCCTGTTCAGAGGAGCTAATCTTTACTCATTGCAATCATAGCAGAACAAAACACACACAGAAAAGCTTGACTTTAATATATATAATCTCTGCTCTACATTGGCTTGTGAACATAGGACCATCGTGTTCTCTATATAGAAATTTATAATTATAATACAATGACATCTAAAGAATATCAAAGCAATAGAGCAAAAAATATAGTCTAATCCATATTAATTTTAATATCTATAACCTCTCTTTTAAATGGATTTGTTATCACAGGGCCATGGTCTTCTCTATATGGAAAATTTTTAATTTCTAGAATACAATTTTATTTGAAGAAAAAAAGTAAAGGCATAAATCTCAAATAATGACAGTATAGTCTGGATTATTTTGGAATTCACCTTAAAATAGCATTTAGCTCATTAGCAATAGCAACCTGACCTATTCTCCCTACTTAGTGTTACATATGGTATTGGCTGAATTTTCCAAAGTCTCAAATAATGACAGTATAGTCTGGATTATTTTGGAATTCACCTTAAAATAGCATTTAGCTAATTAGCAATAGCAACGTGACCTATTCTCCCTACTTAGTGTTACATATGGTATTGGCTGAATTTTCCAAACCCCAGATTAGTGTACATGACATGGGATTGCTAGGGAATATCCAGAACATATGGTTGCCATCATATTAGGGAACAGCCACTGAAGATACTTTGGAGTTGCTATTCCTACAGTACATATGTGTTTCAGAGAATAACCTCTTATTTTCCCAAAGATATAGCCCAAATCTACAAGAAGCCTTTGAAAGCTGAAGTTAATTATATATCCAGGTTGCCATCATATTAGGGAACAGCCACTGAAGATACTTTGGAGTTGCTATTCCTACAGTACATACGTGTTTCAGAGAATAACCTCTTATTTTCCCAAAGATATAGCCCAAATCTACAAGAAGCCTTTGAAAGCTGAAGTTAATTATATATCCAGGCAGGTGGGCCAACAAGAAAGCTCAGAAAACAGCTTGATAATACAAGAAATCAACCCTTCAACCATTTTCAGTTTAGAGAAGACACATCAAACCTTAATGAGAAACCACATGCAGTGGTAAATTCTGGCATTTAATTTTATGATTATTTACAGCCATTCTGGTGCACAGCATATGGAGTTACCTTTTTTAAAGTACCAGAAAGATAAGCTAGGAAGGACTAAATACATAGCAATTGAGTTTTATTCCTCTTGATAAAAAGATGAGAGACATATTTAATTAGACAACAAAAAAAGTTAAAATGATGTGAGCTGTGGATAATAATTTATACTTTTGGAACTGCTTGACATCATGCCCTAGGCAAAAACTAGTAACAAATATTAAGAAGTAACAGAAGTTCCAAAATAATTCATTCTTGGGTGAATATCTTATAGTCTGCCAAAAACTCCATTCTTTTAATTCTATAGACATTTATCATTCTAATAAAATGTCATAAATTACACTGTAAAACCTTTCACCTATTTGGTTTTTTAATTATTTTCCAAAGTCTCATAGTAGACTTTGGCAGTAAAAGCGACATTGAGCTTCATTTTTTTTTTTCCTCTGCAAGAATAATGACTTTGCTCATCCATATCTCTGTATGTAAAGCTAATAGATTCAAATAAATCTACTTCCAAAATCAACTGTGATAATATGTTTCATTTAATGGAAAGATGAACTATCAGATTGCATATGATATAGTAAAAAAAAAAAAGAAAGAAAGACAAAATGTTTTAGGTATAAGATGGCAAAACAGGGCTATTCAAAGGCCTTCCCTTCCATCCAAAAGCCCACCTGAAAAGAGTACATCAGTTCAAAGGAATACAGCCATAAGAACAGAGTGAATGGAAGACAAGGGTTTCCATTTCCAATTTCCATTTCTGAAACTGGAAAACAGAAAAAGTATGTTGATGGATAAAACAGTGGAATAATGCACAGTCCAGAATCTACCACAGGAGGTGTAGTGCAAATGGCAGTCAGGGAGCCCAGCAGAACTAGAGAGGCTCCAGAATAGAAGGAAGACTGTGGGGAGGAATGAGAAGCAGGGCTCAAAACAGACAGGTTGGCTGAAGGACAGCAGAATTGAAGAAAAACCTCGATCAGCCCCTATCTCTACTTTGATCACCAGATATGAAGATTGCTAGGTTGAAGGAAGTCTATTCTTTACTCTCAGTTGAAAATTAATACATAAATAAGAATAAAGAAGATGGTTCTTGTAGAAAAAAAACTGACTGGAGCCAGCCGTGGATATCTGGATGTTGACATCTAAAAGGTCATGGAAACACTCATCCTTGTTACTGTTACTGGCTCCAAATTTATGGCAGAGGAAAAAATGATATAGAACTCAACTTTGAAAATATAAGATTTTTATGTATTATCATTAGAAAACAGTGTCCAAACCTTTGGAAACATTCAGAGTCCACCATGCCTATGCCTAAATGCCTTATGTGGCAAAGAAGTAGACACTAGCCAGGCACCAGCTGGGTCATTATTTTTCTGAGTCTATCTGTTTATTTGAAATGCTTGATTGGAAACACCTCTCCTCTTAGCCACTTGTAGGAACTGAAAATAAGGCTTGAAAGGAATCCAGTTAAAGCTGAAGTCCACAGCATGCAACGTCTGGATATATATGCAAGTACTATGTAATCTTCTGAAGTCCCCCTACTAGCTAAAAACAGTTAATGGCAGGCAAATGCGCAGCAAAGGAGTATGTCCCCCATGTGTCTTCTGCTTTGATGCTAGTACATGAGTGCTTCAGAGATCCAAGTAGATTTTCAAAGTGGGCTGTTTTTATTGTGGCTTCACAGAGGTTTTTAAGGAAAAGCATCTCACTCATAGCCATATCGACTCTCCTCCACTTCCTGCCTTCACTCCCTTTGCTAACACAGCATGTCTAGCAATGAGTTTTAACTCCAGACAAAGCAACATTGAAATAAAGGATGTCAACCCATGATGGCTAAAGGAAAGTAACTGCCAAACACTTGAGGATCTAAAATCTATCTCCCAAGAAAATCTGTACTTGATTTGTTCCAGAATTTTCTAATGTATGGTTCTCATTCTAGTTCTACATTGGAATCAGCAATGCCCTGGATTCACTTCAAATTAACTACATCAGAATATCTAGGGAAAAGCCAGTTATCTCATCTTAAGTGTTCTTCAGGTATTTCTAATGTGCATCCAGGTTACAGAACAATTGAATCTGCCTCTAGTTATGAAATGATTGTGATTACTTGAATGCAGAACTACAAACATTGATATATGGCATGAGTGCAAACAGGCATTTTGGGAGCACATAACACTTCCAGATAGCTTTTCAAGACAAAAGAAACTATTTTAAGTCATAAATGACTGAAGATTTAAATGGAACCAATTTCAGTCTCAGAGGCCAAAGGAAAAAGAAATGGATGTTAGATCACAACAGAACCCAAGTTTCCGTTCTGGAAAATAATCCTTCCCCTACTATCAACTGGTAAACTTCAAGTTGACCTAACTCTTTTCTGCAGACCTAGGTGAGTGGCCATGTGACACTGGTATAGCCCATTAAAGCATCTCCTTTTTCTGGCTATAGTAACTTTCAAGAATAGCTAAAAGGCCAAATCAGAGCAAATAAGACATAGTTTTGCTACTATGAAACCAAGGAAGGTGCTCTTTCTCATGAGACTTGAATCTGGAAATATATATGATTAAAGTTGGTGGAGCCAATATTTCCAACAAGAAAGAAAATCTATGTGAGAATAAATACAAAAGAGAAAAAGAATAGCTGAGAGACTTTGAAAGAGAAACAAGACCTGCTTATATCATTTGAGTCCCTGTAGCCAAAAGAGCCTGAAGCTAAATCTACAACTGAATTTAAGTTATGAAAGCCAACAAATTTTTTTTTCAATAGATTTAGGATGGTTCTTTGGTCATGCAAAGAATCCTAAGTGAAACACACTCTCACCTACACTACAGACACTTTCTTCCTTTCTCTCTTTTATACTGTTTCCATTCTCAGCATAAATATAGGACATCATTTAGAGTCCAGTCTCACATTCATAGACATAGAATCACAAACCAACTCATTTACTGTCTATTCCCAAAAGCCCTTTAGTCCCATCTAGCCCCATGATAAACAGGACTAGAAGTATTACCTCCACATTACTGCACAAAGAAAGAGCTTGAGTGGAAGGGAGTTAGGCTGTGATTGTCTTAATCAGTCATTCCTATCCTCAAAGATGTCAAGACACAGATGTACAAGGTAGATAAATGAAAAAAATAGATAGATAGATAGATAGGTAAATAGGTAGATAGATAGACATATCATAGTAAAACTACTGGAACCCAAAGACAAAGAGATCTTTAAAGAAGCCAGAGGAAATACACACTACCTTACACGAAGCCCTAATAAGATTTACAGATGATTTCTCAATAATAATGATGAAAGCCAGAAGACAATTGAATGACATCCTCAAAATAATGAAATAAATTGCAACTATAAATGCACTAGGAAAAAAAAATCTGGGGGATGTGTTTGTATGTGTGTGTGTAATCAAAAAGTTTGAAAATCTCTTGGCATAACACCAAAGAGGAAAACCATGAAAGAAAGGAAGAATAGATCTGACCATGTGAAAGGTATGAATTTATAAATTTCTATGTAAAAATAACTGCTATAAAATGCAGATGCTATTATCTTTAATAAAGAAATAGTCTTCACAAATCAGTAAGAAAAAATGCAAGCACCATAAGATTAAAACAAGCAAAGGATACATGCATGATTCACAAGTAAACAAATATGAATGTTTAATAAACATGGAAAGCAGTTAACCTCATTACTAGTAAAAATGCAATTTATGTAATTGTTACAGAATGTTTCATCTATGAAATGTTTAATGTTTAAAATAAATTTAAGGGCTGGCCCGGTGGCGCACTGCTACAGTGCGCCGCTTGGGAGTGCAGCGGCGCTCCCGCCAAGGGTTTGGATCCCACATGCGGACCGGTTCCCGCTCGCTGGCTGAGCGAGTTGCGGGCGCAGCACCGAGGGTTGCGATCCCGTTGCCGGTCCCGGTCCGGTACGGGCGCGACACTGAGGGTTGCAATCTGTTGCCGGACACAAAAAAAGACAAATAAATAAATAAATTTAACACTGAGTTCTCAAAAAAGATTGCTGATAATTAGGCCCCTCCCACAGTTGGTAGCGGTGTAAATTAGTGTAATCTTTCTGGAAGGCAACTGGTCATCATATATGAAAAGTAAAAATTTTAAAGACCTTTTTTTTGGCCCATTAGTTACATATGCAGGAAACGCTCATTAGCCAAAAATCAAAAAGGTGAATGAAAATTTAGCTATAAAGAAGTTTATAAAGCATTGTTTATATGAGTAAAAATTAAGAAACAGCTTAAATCTTAAGTGACTCTCAATAAGAGAGTCATTAAAATGTAAAATATACTCTAATTATAAAGTGGTCACAATATTTTGTAATGAAAAAATACAAACAACTGAGATAGTGCTATTCCATTTTTGTAGAAGATGTTTGTAGAACATACATCACATTTTGTGGAACAGCACAAATTATAAATATGCTGTCTTGGACTCTAAATGCCTCTCCAGATTTGCTCAATCCCATTGGCCTCCCAGATTTAACAAAAAATCTCAGATGGACAATGATATAAGCAATTTGAATGAGTTTGATGGTGAAGATTTGGGGTGCATCTAGGCAGAGGAAATTTTAGGGACAGGAAGGCTGTTTGATGACTCTCAGATCATATTGCACAAGTCCTGCTTACACATCTGGGAAGCACCAGAGTGTGAAAGTTGGGTGTTCAGAGAAGGAAAGGATGAGCCCAATGTGTTATCATCTTTCATCTTACATTTCCTTTTTTTAAAAAAAAAAATCCATTTTATTGGTAACTTGGGTGAAGAAAAATAGCACCTCACTTGGAATGATTGAGAGATCACCCTGGAATTCAGCACCAGTGCCAATTCATGCAAAGAATTCTTGAGAAGAGTTTCTCAGTATCACCTGTGTTTCTGCCCTAAGCATATCAAACCTATGACTCCCCACGATCATCACCTGAGATGCTCTCTTCAGTGTTTCTTGAAAATAAATCCTTTTGAGTCCTTCCTTTTTTAAACACAATCTGCCTCCATCCCTCCTCAAATCTAGGAGGTATTACATTTTATTGAAAGTAATAGTGAATGGTAGGAGTAAGACAACAAAGGACAAGATTAAAGATTCCTTAATCAGATACCTCAGAATACAAGCAGATTTACTCAAATTCTGACAATGCAAATGTTGACTTTAGCACCTTTCTAAAAAGTCCAGTTAAATCTATATCAACATTGCAATGCAGATGATCAAAGTCAAACATTATTTTCTTTTATAATAAATTTTTATTGCCAGGACACAGATTCCCTGTTTGTGATCTCAGCAGTAGAGATTTTCAATGTGTTATCATCTTTCATCTTACATTTCCTTTTTTTAAAAAAAAAAATCCATTTTATTGGTAACTTGGGTGAAGAAAAATAGCACCTCACTTGGAATGATTGAGAGATCACCCTGGAATTCAGCACCAGTGCCAATTCATGCAAAGAATTCTTGAGAAGAGTTTCTCAGTATCACCTGTGTTTCTGCCCTAAGCATATCAAACCTATGACTCCCCATGATCATCACCTGAGATGCTCTCTTCAGTGTTTCTTGAAAATAAATCCTTTGAGTCCTTCCTTTTTTAAACACAATCTGCCTCCATCCCTCCTCAAATCTAGGAGGTATTACATTTTATTGAAAGTAATAGTGAATGGTAGGAGTAAGACAACAAAGGACAAGATTAAAGATTCCTTAATCAGATACCTCAGAATACAAGCAGATTTACTCAAATTCTGACAATGCAAATGTTGACTTTAGCACCTTTCTAAAAAGTCCAGTTAAATCTATATCAACATTGCAATGCAGATGATCAAAGTCAAACATTATTTTCTTTTATAATAAATTTTTATTGCCAGGACACAGATTCCCTGTTTGTGATCTCAGCAGTAGAGATTTTAAAAAGTCTTTTTGAGAAACCTCATATATATGTGAAGTTCATATATATATATATATGAAATGAAGTTCACATACATATAAAATAATTGTCATTTTATAGCATTTGATATAAGATTCTAAAAAAAAGTTTTCCAGTTTTGTAATCTCGTATGACTAATTTCGGCCACATTTTGTAAATATATAAATGAGGTTTCTAAAAATAAATAATTGTGTTATTAGAGGGAGGAAAGGGGGATAGGCATTATAGAGAAATTAGTTAATGGACACAAAGATGAGTACATTTTGTAATGATGAATATGCCAACTATCCTGATTTGATCATCACATATTGCACACAAATACTGATAGTCAACTCTGTACCCCACGAATATGTATAATCAATTATGTTACAATAAAAAAAAACCTTAAAGTTGGTGAGACTCCCAAAACACAAAATTTTTTGATCATAAGAGAAATTGTTTATGTTAAAGGCAGATAAACAAAGATGTGCCTTGCAGAACTCAAATGACATTAAAAATACACATTTTAAAAACGTATTCATCTTATCTCTACATTAGATTTAAGTTCCCAGAGAGCAGTAGATGTTCCCAGGGAACAGTAGTATCTGTTCATTTTTACAGGTCTTTGGAGTCTCGAATAGTATATTTACAAAAAATTTTTTAATTGGCTNAAAAAAAAACCTTAAAGTTGGTGAGACTCCCAAAACACAAAATTTTTTGATCATAAGAGAAATTGTTTATGTTAAAGGCAGATAAACAAAGATGTGCCTTGCAGAACTCAAATGACATTAAAAATACACATTTTAAAAACGTATTCATCTTATCTCTACATTAGATTTAAGTTCCCAGAGAGCAGTAGATGTTCCCAGGGAACAGTAGTATCTGTTCATTTTTACAGGTCTTTGGAGTCTCGAATAGTATATTTACAAAAAATTTTTTAATTGGCTACTTTGCACTAAAATTTCTCAGCTACTAAATTGGCATCTGGAATTCCTTTCTAAAAATTTGTCCCTTATACACATGGCTAACCCAGAACCTGCCATGTTAGTGACTTCATACCCTCCAGGAGTGGGTACATAATTCAACCCAGTAAATGCTTTCCCTAGAATATTAGGGCTTGGAAGAAAACAGACTATAGGTTGTGCCTGCCTGGGCAGCTGAAGGTTTAGGATAGGGAACCAGGGAGCTGTCAACAACCATGAAGAGAAGAAGGAGTGCCCAATAAAAGTGTGAAGCAACACGCAGAGAAAAGCAGGAGTGTGGAAGCAGAGGGACCTAATGGCACTTTAGTCCCTTGCTGAGGACCAGTTGCATCCTTGCCATTCTTCCAGTTATGTCCTATCGTTAAAGTTCCCTTTCAGCTCAGCCTAGTTCANTCCATCTTCAACACCAACACATCAAGAGGGAAGAGCATGGGAAGGCCCATCAGATACCCGACTCCTTCCTCACATCCCACTGGCCAGGACTAGCCACACGGCCTTGGCTAAGCTGCAGGGAAGGACAAGTGGAGTCCTTGATTAAACAAATCCCAGAAACAAATCCACATGAAAACACGGATGCAGGTAGCCATCTCTGTCATAATTTTATAGGTGAGAGCACTGAAGATCACGTAGAGCAAAAGCTGCAACAGAACAGTTACTGCAGTCCAGGTCTTCCCACACATAGCGGGTGCTTTCCACTCAGTGCTGATGTGAAAGCCAATCACGATGACATGCATTTAAAGTTGACATTGCATTATCCATACCTCTTTTCTTCTTCAGAGACCCTTTAAAAAAAATCTCAATTATTTTAGTATCTCTTTTTTCTGACTTCCTTCCTTTCTCACTCCTGTCTTGCCCCAACACATTAACCATGCTGTGTCCATTTCTGCATTT
>NW_007737474.1:19914-27698 GCF_000696425.1 Galeopterus variegatus | reverse complement strand
TATAATCTGGGATAGGAAATAATTGGTCTATGCAATGTATCTCTCTCACACACACATCTCACGCCCACTTTTCCAGACCAAGAAGAATTATTTCTGTTTCCCAATAAGTGTGTCAAGAGTGGCAGGGTTGGATATAAGATTAATGCTTAACTCTGAAAAGGTCTGAATACTGCAAAACTCCATTATGGTTCATTTATTTTCTATGTTATTCTTACAGAGTTGGAAAGGGACATTCAGTGGGTTCCTACTATGTGGGTGGTGGTTTGCAAAGTCTTATGAAAGGTATAAAAAGTATCAAACTTCATTTCTTGCTCTTTAATCTAGAAGGATAAAGAAGAAATACAAACATGCTTTAAAACTTCTGATAACTTCTAATTTTCTATGTAGTTTAAAATCCAAACTACTTAGCACAGCTTGTATAAAAAGTATCAAACTTCATTTCTTGCTCTTTAATCTAGAAGGATAAAGAAGAAATACAAACATGCTTAAAAACTTCTGATAACTTCTAATTTTCTATGTAGTTTAAAATCCAAACTACTTAGCACAGCTTGGTAGAGTGGATTATTGTTCCAATGTTTCACTCCTTCCCTATAAAAGATTACATATCTACCCCATTTGCCATGTGGTTTTACAGTGACACTGGGTAGAACAGGCAAAATACACAATGCTACTTTCACCTTGGTCATGTGCGTTGCTTTGACCAATGGAACATGGACGGAACAATGCGCCAGTTCTAAATAGAGAGTTTAAAAGGCATTGCTTGCACTCTTAATCCCCCACCATGAGAACAATACATCCCTTAGCTTAGGTCTGGGAATGAGAAGACACATGTAGCTGAGTCAAGCTGAGACAAGTCAAATCAAGTCAAACCCAGCTACACCCAGCAAGAGTCACAGATAACCTGAACCCTTCATGTAACGTAAGCAAAAAGTAAATATCTCTGTAGTAAGTCACTGCAATTTGGGGGTTATTTGTTGCTGCAGCAAAAGCTAACTAATACATATAGTGTACAAAAAATTCACAGTCTACTCCCAGCATACCTTCCCAGTTTCACCTGCCACTCTTCTGCCCTCCACAAACTATGTTTCAGCCAAATATGCTATTCCCTAAATGTATCCTACCTTTCCTTCTCCATTGTTTTGCTCATAAAAATCCCCTGGCCTAGAATATACATGTTCTTGTGGAAAGAGCACAGGCTTTAGAGTAAGAGAAGCCAGGTTTTGAAAACATTGCTTTAATAACTGTGAGGTCTTGTACAGGTTACTGAACCTCTTTGAGTCTCAGTATCTCTGTCTGTATGGATTTGGGGGAGAGAATTAAAAATGAAAAGCATAGACTTTAAAATTAGACCAACTCATAGTCTTGGCTAATCATTATTCTGAGCCAATTACTTTGAGGCTTAGTGTCATAATCTGTAAAATGGTGATAATGGAGTTGTTAGGATGATTAAGTGACATGAAGTTGAGAGATCACCTAGCACAGAACTTGACACTCAGTAGGTCCTAATAAAATTGTTATTGACTGAAAACTTAAATAAAAGAGTAAAGCACACAATCCAACTGAATAAGAGAAACCATAAAGCAGTTGGTAAAATAATTGACAGATTAATAGACATACATTATCTGAACTATGTTTCCTAGAACACTAGCTTTGCTCCAGATATTAAAATGTATTTCTTGAGAAAGTGTTCCATAATTAAATAAGTTTAGGAAACTTTACATAAAATATTTCCCTTTGGAGATTCATGAAAGCACTTTAGCAATTAAAGGCTGTGAGAAGTCATGTGATACAGAATCCTATTTAACCTAACTCATCATCTCCTAAAATTACTTGACCATCCCACACTTCCCCCATATCAGAACACCTATTAACATCTACTGGGCTCCAATGTTTTTCAGAACAGGGTTTGTGTCTTGGTCTGCTCAGGGAGCCACAACAAAATACCACAGACTTGATGGCTCAACCAACAGGAATGTTTTTTCTCATGGTTCAGGAGACTGGAAGTCCAAGATCAGGGTGCCAGTGTAGTGCCAGTTTCTGGTAAGGCTCTTTCCCTGACCTGCAGACAGCCACCTTCTTACTATGTCCCCATGTGGCGAAGGAAAAGGGAGAGAGCTCTCTTTCTGTCTTTTCTTGTAAGTCCACCAATCCAACAAGATTAGAATCTTACCCTTACAACTTCATTTAACCCTAACTACCTCCTAAAAGCCTTGTCTCCAAATACAGTCACGTTGGGTGTCAGGGCTTCAACATATGAGTTTGAGATAGGGGAGACACAATTCAGTCCACAGCAGTTTGAGAAATGCTGGTAAAATATAGAGTGTAGCAAGAGTTTAGTAGCGTGAATTCAGCCTATGTTGATGGAAACAGGTGATACTTTACTGAGGAGATACAACCTAAATTAGTCTGGGGCCAAGGGAGAATTTAACAAGTTACTTGAGAGATCTGTAAAACAGTCTGTTTAAAGCTGACACCCTTGTCAAATTTTAGGAGTATGGTCAATTTGCTGGTCCAGGCAGAGCAGATGTGAGGACCAAATGGCTTAAAACCACCAACCATAAAATCTGACATGTTCAACCACTTCTCTGCTGCCTATGTATCTCTTTTCACCAACTTCCAACATTGTCCTACTGAGAAGATTTAGGAAGAAAGATTTATTCCATGATAATTATTTGGGAGGCTACCTGTATGGTGAGAGCCCCAAATCTGAAAGGGCATTCACATACTGTTCCCCTATTCCAAAAAACTCACCTGCTGTTACAATAGGTAGAGACACTGGTTTATTAGACTTACAGGAGGTGCTGCTGGTGGCAGCTGGTCAGCTAGAAATCCACACCACACAGAGTACATACAACAGTTATATAGTGAACAGTTCAAAGTAGGCATGTAAATCATTTGCATGCTTAGCGTAGACCCTCACTCAGCTCACATAACTCAGAGTGTGGGACAACTGGCAACGTAGATAAGATAACTCACTTGCTACCCTCCTGGCACCAGAGTAGTCAACAGTAGTGTTCTAACTACATTTACATGCTAATTCATTGGTATTCCAGCTTCCTATTGTTTGCCATGTGTCTTAAAGGAGAATGCCTTTCCTTGAGTAAACTACTTTGACCAGGGATAGTTCCACAGAGGGGAGGGGGAACTCTGGTTTGCATGGGAAGGGAGGATAAGTCTATGTCCAGCATTTACCTTACACTACCAAATTTACAAAGAGTTAGCAATGAAATATGAATTTTATGACTACCATTTGGGCTCAAGCTGACTCCCTGCTAAGACATCTCCTGTTTACAGGGGATAAGTATGGGGAAATAGCCACATAGATAAACTTAAATAAGGCAGATAACTCAGCTCAGTGGGTCAGGGACCAAGAGCTAAGGAAACTGGAATCATTGTTAGCTTCCTTCTATATATGGTTAACTTGTTAATTCCAAAGCTTGCTTTTTTTTTTTGGACACAGCATGGTGCAGGGATACCAGCAGGCATTTGAGTTAATATGTTGGAAAGCTCTAGCATCTTATTTGGTGCCAGATTTATGGTTTTGTCAAGCAGCCTATTTTTATAGTGAGAAGGAGTTTGTTTGTTTGTTTGTTTGTTTGTTTGTTTGTTTGTTTGTTTGTTTGTTTTAAGGATATAGAGTTTAGGAAACTATCCTAGTACAAATTAACTTAATGTGCCATACACACAGACAGAATTGAAAATGCAAAAGCTCACAGGAACGAGTGTGGCAAATGTAAATGGGTAAAATTGGCCAAGTGCAAATGATAGGGAGTGGTGGGAATTGGGTCAAACTGAGGAACACATACATGCTTCATCTAACGGGGCACAACTCCGGGATTCTAGTTCATAGTACCTTGTAGATATGTAAACTTAGTGACACCACATCTCCTGATTTTTCAAGTAAAACTGGAAATCTGGATTTTTTATGCAAAATCTTCTAACCTTTAAATGTTGGCAACAAATTAAACATTTAAACTCTCTCTGTGTGGATATAAATATAGTCCCCCCACACATACATATACATATGCACACACATTTGCAGGACAAGTCCAGCCCACAGGTCACCTGTTTTTAACCTGTGCCATAGGCACCAAATACTTACTGAATAGGGACATCAAAGCTATCCCAGAATATGCTCCAATTGAGGAATACATCAGTCCTGGTATTTTCAGACAAGGACTAGGGGCAGGCCCAGTGGCGCACTGCTACAGTGCACTGCTTGGGAAGCGCAGCGGCGCTCCCGCCGAGGGTTCGGAACCCATTGGTTTTCAATTCTCTATAAGAAGAATTGGCCACTAAGGTTATGGAAATGACTGAAAGAAGTTGCCATCAAATACTATTTCTTCTCTGTTATACAAATACTTCATATAGAGCCCAAGTTGAGATGTCATTCTAGATGAAATAGGCATGGAATTTAACCACCTAATTCAATGTCACATTGGAAACATTACTACTCTTTCTGTACTCGTGATGAATATTGCTTCCAGATGATAATATTAAGTCATGCATAAAAAGTTATGCACATGATATTATGTCATTAGGATTTAATTGCAAGATGCGTTACATATCAATCCATACCTCTCACAGATAACATGGTTTTTTGTTTGCTTATTTTTTCTTCAGGATGGATTATTATTAACCAGAGGAGAGGATAACTCAGGGGGAAGGAAGAAAACTGCTACCAAATTTTGGAGGGTCCATTAAATTCTGTTTTTTCTATGCAAATCTGTGCTTTCTGCACCCCTTCCCCACTGCTATCTCTTACCTCTCTTCCACCCAGAAAGAAAACAAGATTCAAAACAATGACAAAATGTGTTCTATTTATTTCTTGAAGGATTAACTTATGGACCATCTTCCCAGTTCCTCCTCACTGGGAGGGTAGAAATCTCCACCTCCCCGGACATCAAAGCTATCCCAGAATATGCTCCAATTGAGGAATACATCAGTCCTGGTATTTTCAGACAAGGAGCTGATTGTCAGAATGGTACAGTATTGGTTTTTAATCTTTAAAATTGAAACCCATTGGTTTTCAATTCTCTATAAGGAGAATTGGCCACTAAGGTTATGGAAATGACTGAAAGAAGTTGCCATCAAATACTATTTCTTCTCTGTTATACAAATACTTCATATAGAACCCAAGTTGAGATGTCATTCTAGATGAAATAGGCATGGAATTTAACCACCTAATTCAATGTCACATTGGAAACATTACTACTCTATCTGTACTCGTGATGAATATTACTTCCAGATGATAATATTAAGTCATGCATAAAAAGTTATGCACATGATATTATGTCATTAGGATTTAATTGCAAGATGCATTACATATCAATCCATACCTCTCACAGATAACATGGTTTTTTGTTTGTTTATTTTTTCTTCAGGATGGATTATTATTAACCAGGGGAGAGGATAACTCAGGGGGAAGGAAGAAAACTGCTACCAAATTTTGGAGGGTCCATTAAATTCTGTTTTTTCTATGCAAATCTGTGCTTTCTGCACCCCTTCCCCACTGCTATCTCTTACCTCTCTTCCACCCAGAAAGAAAACAAGATTCAAAACAATGACAAAATGTGTTCTATTTATTTCTTGAAGGATTAACTTATGGACCATCTTCCCAGTTCCTCCTCACTGGGAGGGTAGAAATCTCCACCTCCCCTACCAGATCAATGCCCCTCCCCCATATCCTACATCCCCTTGCCCTCACACACACCTGTCTGGCAATGAGACTTGTCTACCCCTGTAATGGGGTGTGGGGTCTAAGAAACAATCTTAATGCTCCTTTCGAATAGAGAAGATGTAAGATGGGCATCTGTGATGTGGCCACCTTCCACCAAACTAAGAAACAGGACAGGAGAGTAATGCAGAGGGATAGAGCAAACGTTTGAGAGAGGGAGAAAGTTCTGAGAACTACTATTCATGTTTCTAGTTGCATCCTAAGGCCTGTCAGCTTTCCTGCCCTGGGGCTCCTTGCTGAGGCAGGAAGCCAGATAGAGATAAGAGCGGGAGAAGGAAAAACTGGTTATTTGCAAGAGGGACAAACCGGTTCCCTGAGCAGACACGCACATGCGCAGAAACGGAGACAAAGACAATTCCAGGCAGGGAGCCCCCGCCTCCCCACCTTGGGTGCTATTCGGTTAGACCAATGAGTTCCCACCAGCCAGGGCACCAATCTCTTTAACCAATACAACAGAGAATGCATTCAAGGCTCAACGAATGACCAAATGGCAGGAATCCAGCTAAGAGGACTTAAAACCCCAGGAATGCAACCACTGGGGTTCTTGAGCACTCTTCTCTCTTGCTCGAGCCCACTCCATCTTCTCCAGAGTGTACTCTTCCCTCTTCCTTTGCTAAATAAAACTGCCTTTACCTTTCATTTCTGATGTGTCTCATCCAATTCTTTGTTCGAGACACCAAGAACCCGGACCTATCCAATGGGACCTGGAATTTCCCTGCAACATTGAGACACCTCTGTACCTTATAGTCAATACTCCTCCTCTTCCTTTTTTAAGCCAGCTCAAGTCTGTTACTGGAAACTAATGAGGTTAACGGCAGTTCTGGTTTGCGAACCTTATCAGGTTCAATCCAAGACATTTCGTTATACAATTTAAAAATTCAACAGCCTATTTTTCATCTCAAAATGGCTGATTGGAAAATCAAATGTATGGTGTATCTTGAAAAATGTTATCCCAAATCTAGTCAAATTTTTATGGAGAAGGTGGGCAGAAACATGACATGCTGAATATTTCATTGACATACGAACCTCTTTATGCAGAGCTTAATACATGTAAATGTAGAGCTGCAACGTCTCCTGGTTTTTCCAGAGAAATAAGAGACTGTACCAAAAAGGCAGGCAGAATGTTTGTGCCCTCCTTCAACTGGGTCACCTGAAAACAGGGGAGCAGGACAGGATTAGTTCAATTTAAGGCCATTATTGCTATAACAACATTTGATGGTACAACCTTGCTGTGATTTACTCCACAGAAGACAGTTCCTGCTTTGGTCTCTTTTTTTCTGGGCCTCTCCCCCACCCCCACCTCCACCATAGCTTTAGATTTTTACTTTTAATTTCACCCAACTCAACTCTTAGCTTTATAATGACTTTAACTGTTCAATATTTAATGAACCAATTAATTAAATAACATTTATTATGCTGTAGGATGGTGGTTCTCATATTTTAGCAAGCATCAGAATTATCAAGGGAGCTTGTTAAAAACTCCAGGCGCCCACCAACCAGAGATTCTGATTCAGTAAGTCTGAAGTGAGGAGCAGGAATTCCATTTTCAACAGTCACTCCTGCTGCATCTGAGCTTGGTTATCAGATAACTATATTTCGGGACACAACACTTTAGGAATATAGAATTATGACACTGTATGTTCTGTAGGCGACACTTTAGGAATATAGAATTATGACACTATGTTCTGTAGGTGGTAAAGAAAGCTGGCAATGCAGTACAAATCCCTAGTATATTACTTACTAGCTGCGTGTTTGGGGGCAAGTTATTAAATGCTCTGAGACTCGGTTTCATTGTCTGTAAAATGAGAAAAATAATAATACCTAAGTCATAGGGTTGTTGTGGACATTAAGTGAGATAATATAGGTAAAGTCCATATCTCAATCTACCCTGCCTGGAACTCTTACTAATTCTAGTTGCCTCTGTTCCACCAGTCCACAGTTCAGGAGCAACTGGGAAAAAGGGTCAGACTCTGCTAAAAGAACCATGGTATGGGCCGGCCCGGTGGCGCACTGGATAGTGCGCCGCTTGGGAAGCGCGGCGGCGCTC
>NW_007737474.1:13123-19830 GCF_000696425.1 Galeopterus variegatus | reverse complement strand
GAGATTCTGATTCAGTAAGTCTGAAGTGAGGAGCAGGAATTCCATTTTCAACAGTCACTCCCGCTGCATCTGAGCTTGGTTATCAGGTAACTATATTTCGGGACACAACACTTTAGGAATATAGAATTATGACACTATGTTCTGTAGGTGGTAAAGAAAGTTGGCAATGCAGTACAAATCCCTGGTATATTACTTACTAGCTGCGTGTTTGGGGGCAAGTTATTAAATGCTCTGAGACTCGGTTTCATTGTCTGTAAAATGAGAAAAATAATAATACCTAAGTCATAGGGTTGTTGTGGACATTAAGTGAGATAATATAGGTAAAGTCCATATCTCAATCTACCCTGCCTGGAACTCTTGCTAATTCTAGTTGCCTCTGTTCCACCAGTCCACAGTTCAGGAGCAACTGGGAAAAAGGGTCAGACTCTGCTAAAAGAACCATGGTAATTCCAGGAAAGCAAATATGCATCCCAGTGCATCCATGTGCTAGGAAGAAAAGGGCAGTAGTCTGAGGTAACACAGCACCATATGTGAGATGCTGTCCCCTCCACCTGTAGGGGTGAGAAACAGTACTATGTGAAGGTAAATAAGGATGGTCACTGCTATTAAAGTGACCCCCCCCAAAGTTCCTTTGGGACAAGTGACACTTTCCCACCTAAATGGTCCCAAACCTGGAACCATTTACAACAACCATTAAGGCATTTCTCATTTAATCACACACACGCACACACACACACACACACACACACACACACACAGAGAGATTTCACTGTATATATACAGTATATATACAGATTTATACAGATTTTTAGAAAAATATGGGTAGTTGCTGGCCACTGACCTTTGCCGGCCCAGGGTGACCACCTTAAATCAAGAGCTTGCTAGAACACAGCTGAGCTTAGAGATTTTAATGAGAAATCTGGTCCTGCTGGATTACTGTTCCTGGGCCACATCTTGTCAGCAATTCCTCAGGAAATTATTCAACCATCCCCAATTGCAGAGAAACAGATGGCATACTGGAAGAAAAAAAAAAACTGAAGTGTATGTGCTGGTAAAAAGCAAATGTAAGAATACAAAGGCCAAAGCTGACACAAATACTCAAAGTACTTTTCCCCGTAGAAAAATGGACTTGCAGATATTTTTGTTTTCCCTCCCCTTTTCAACTGTGCGCTGTGCCAGTCATAAGCTTACATACGCAATGGAGGGATTTGCTTGACATTTCAGAGCTGTTTAACAGAAACAGCTTGTTTTAATAATACAGAATAATACTGATCAAACATTCTCATGGAAGATCAAGTTTTAAAATTCGTATTAATTCCCTGCTTTCCTTCTTCTAATATCCTTTAACCAAAACTCCCAGATCACACTCTATTATGCCAACTGCCCATTAAGAAACACTGAATTATTATTAAAAATTATTATGGCACCTGAGAAAATAGCAGTGTAACCCTCATGAATATTAAATCTTTTCATAATGATCAGTGTTATTACCATGAATACTAAATGTTATGAATTCATTGCAAATTCATAATGTTTCGTGTGAAAACTTGGCCTGTAACCAGAAAGTCTGAATTATACTTGGCAAATGTTTGAACTGATTTCAGTTATAAAGCCAGAAAAAAGAAAATGAATAAAATTTTTGATCTTCAGTCTCAAAGGCCAAAGGGTTTTAGGACTCCTACAAAAGGAAGGCCAGTTGCAGTTTTCAAATATTTCATGTGACTATTTGAATCTTTTCCAGAATTCCCATTCCTGCTTAATGATATCCCAAAGAAGAGGAGTTGGAGGAGTATTAGGAACTAGAAACTAACACGTTCATCTATTAGTGTGCAGCGGTGCTTATGGCATTAACTTTATGAGATTAGTACTACAGCATGTCATGGGAGTGTTAATGATATCCCAAAGAAGAGGAGTTGGAGGAGTATTAGGAACTAGAAACTAACACGTTCAGCTATTAGTGTGCAGCGGTGCTTATGGCATTAACTTTATGAGATTAGTACTACAGCATGTCATGGGAGTGATTCTGACCCTAGAAGAAATCTGCGAAAAATAATCATTATACAGCAGAGCCTACAGTTATTACAAACAAAGCCATCTTTTAGTCCTCACATCTCCCTCTGAAGCAAGAACCAACAAGTTTTGCTTTAATAACTGAAATGCCTAGCTACACAAAAACAAATATAAGGAACGCTTTTTATGGTTAACTAATCACGAACCTTTGGCCATGTGTTTTTATATTCACATGACATTCAGGCAAATAAAATGGAATGATTGATTCCCAGGACATTCTAAGAACAGAGAAACAGACAGAGGTTTAGGCAAATGGATTTTAATGAAAATCTGATGAGAAAGTGGATCTCTCTCAGGAGAGTTCCTGCTGAAAAACTGCTGGATGATTTATAATAAATTGAAAGTCTGCATTTCATGAGTATCCCTTAATAGGGTCGCTTACTGAGTAGGTCTCACCATTCATGTCATGTGATCAAAAATCATAAAAGCCAGACTTTTGAGTTTGTATCCAAAGCAAAGAAACTCAAATCAAAATTCTCTTCTTGGAAAATTTGTTTCTAAATCCATAGATATTCAAGATATTTAGTATCCTTCAGAGATTGAGAGCATGTTCAACATAGATTTTAAGTACTGTAATTTTATCTCAACCTGCTTAAGCTCCATCTGAAATTTCATTGAAAATATCCTAAAATATTCTTCAGAATTAGAAAAAAAGTTTTGATCGATAGACTGATTTAAGCATCTCATAATTTCCTAAAACATTTTCTCACAGTCCTCAGCAATAATTCTTGAAGGTGATGGAGAATAGGGGACAGATGCTAATTTTGCCTCCAGGAATTTTTATGAAGTTATAAGATGGCATTCAAACTGCAAAACAGCAGGATTTAACTAAACAGAACATCAATCAGTAAAGAACAGTATGGTGTGCCTGGAATTCATTCAGAATGTCCTCGGGGCAGATTCCAAGATGTTGTCTTCCCTCTAAATTTTAAGTCTCCTAAGTAATGTCTGACATTCTTCCAGTAATTTCTTAAATTATATAATCATGGCCAATCAAGTGGCTCTCAATCCACTAGTAGGAATTATTGGGCTCTTCAGAATAATTACTCTGCATTCTTCCTAAATTCATCCAGATTCCTTTAGTATCCCTTTGGTTTCAACAATACTTTCTCTACAGTTTTAGAACTGCTTTATAGTCTGAAAGTCCCAGCGCAAAAGTTCAGATACAAAGCTTTCATAAGTCCCCTGAGAATCATGAATAATTGTTCTAAGTTCAAAAATAGCCCGCCCTTACTTATCAAGGCTAACAAACTGTGTGAAATTTTACAGCAGTACCATGGGGAAATGAAAATCTCAAAATTCCAGTTTTAATGAATTCAGATGACAGAGTATTGTAAAAGGAAAAAAAGGACATGATTTTGATTCCTGGGTCTTTCATGTAAAGTGAAAGGTTACTTAACTTTTCTGGGTCTTAGCCTTTTTCTGTAAAATGGATAACTACATACTGTACAAGATTGTTGTGAGGATTAAATGATAAAAGATTTGTAAAGCATCTAGCACAGTGGCTGACATCAAATTTTGGCTTAATAAACCCTTATTTTCCTTAGAATTAGAACATCCTCTCACAAGCGTTGTTTCTCTTGTGTGCCTGCAGAAAGCTGGGACAGAGCTGGCCATTTTTGGTGAGTCTCCTTTTCATAAAGCCTGCTCACTAAATGATAACTTCTCTTCATCAGACTGCAGATTGCAAGGAACAGACACTCATTTAAACTAGCTCAAATAAAAGAGGGAGATTGGAAGGATATGAGGAAAGCTCAAGGAAAGGTCTTTGATGACCCAGAAACTCAAAAGTTGTATGACCGAGGCAACTACTTGGCTTCTTTCTGTCTCTCCCTCTGAAGCCAATTAACTTCTCTTCCCTGCTTCTCTCCTCTTGTCTCCTTCCCTTGCCTGCATCCTTTCGAAGTTGTATGACCGAGGCAACTACTTGGCTTCTTTCTGTCTCTCCCTCTGAAGCCAATTAACCTCTCTTCCCTGCTTCTCTCCTCTTGTCTCCTTCCCTTGCCTGCATCCTTTCAAGGGCCTGCATTCTCTACTTATTAATCAGTAAGCACATGGCTGAAAATGCACCACATCCCAGCCCTATTGCTTTGTGGTTTCTGCATTTAAGCATGCACCACCCTATGAGTACACACTCGGGGTCTTTAACATCAGACTCACAAGACAGAAAATATGGTTCGTCTCTGGCAGATTGGGTTCACCTCTCGTCCAATAGGTTAAGCAGGGGTGGGAAACAGAAGAGGCAGAGGTATCATGAGGTCCTTGGCTACTTAGATCCACCCCTTCAGCAAGGGCTGTGACTGGGGGCAGTTCCCAAGGGAGAAAGAATGAATTATGCAGGGACCCCAAAGAAGGTCTACTCAACTGCTTAATAAGATGCTATCTTTGGCTTCTTGCTTCTTATTCATTAAGAGCCTGGGGGCATTAGTGAAGCTGCAGCACAGTGCTGTTGGCCAATGGACATACATAGCTGCCATGTCTCTCAAAGACTAGACGCATGAGAAATCTAGAAATTCTGGCCCCGAACTGCAAGGCAGGCTCACGGCACTGGTTACCGCTTCAGCCCTCTGCATCCTGGGCTGCAATCTCTACTACTTGCCCGAGTCTGGTGAGACTTAACACTCACATAACGACTTCATTACTAACAAACAGACATCAAGGGACAGTAGAAGCCAACAATAGCAGGTGAGCCATTTCCCCAAAGCTCATAAAATCCCGGGGCAGATGGAATCTCTCGCTTGCAGAAGTCACGTGTTGCACTGCCGCTGAGGGACACTGAAACGCATCCTGCCCTGGGTTTTATACCTCAGGGTCACATGACGTGCTGGGCTAAAGTGTTGTAGGACATCTTGTTCTAGACAGAGCCCAGGCTGGTCCACCCAGTTTCGTTGTATCTTAGGGTGCTGCACTCCCAGCATATTACACAGTTATTTTTAAGAACACAAGTGAGAAAGGGGAAAGACTGGGTCAGTCTGAGGCCATCTAGAGGACTGTCTCACAACAACCACTAGAAAATGGAGCTAAACCTATCGTCTTCCCCATTTCTTCTCCCATCCTTTGTAAACATGTGTAGTCACTCGCACACACATACTACACATAGTCACCCACCACACAGGTCTACTCAACAACTCACAGTCTGGAGCCAGGCTCTCTCTTACTCTCTTAGCCATTCATTTTAAATGCAGTCTCTTCTCCCTCCCTTTTTTTTCTTAATAATTCCTCTATCCTTCCTTTATTTCTCAGTCCTTCAGCCCTCCATTTCGTAATTAAGTTTGATCTGTATAAGATACTAAAATCAAGTTACAGGGGCCAGGTTTTATTGATAGATGTCTAATAGGTATCACTACGCTTGACACTCAGAAGCAAACAATGTCACCTTACTTTATTCGTTCTAAATCAAATTTATTCTAGGGCTAAGCCCCTCACTAATCAGTACTGATAAATTGAATCTTAGACATAGTTACAGGGTTCTTGCTCTCTCTAGGGAATTATTCAATAGATCCAGAGGGTAAATCCAATCCTCAAAATTGGGGAAATAGGCTATTTGTCTTCAAACCATCTTGATTGTCTTTGAGATGCTTATTATCCAAGACACATACACACACACACACACACACACACACACACACACACACTGGGCCATTTGAAGGCAAGTGTTTCCCCTGTCTCTTGTTAGGCTCAGGCACAGGCCCATTTGCCATGACTGGGACATAGTGTAGAGACTTTTCAGGCATTTTTGCTGGCTCTCCTGTCTGAGGTACATCCATCTCTCTCCTTCAGGGTCAAATCACACACATCTCTTTCCTCTAGTCCTCTAAGACTTACCCCCTTTCAGACAATCCATTCCCTCTCAGTGAGTTTATATTTTCAAAAACAAAGAACTGTGAATTTCCTCCTGAGGGTAAGAAATGCCCAACTTCTGGGATTCTCATCCTGCTTGCTCTCTGGAAGGTCAAAAGGAGAGAAAAGCATCTCTCATTTATTTTCCAACTCTCTTGTAACTGTGAGAACAAAACAGATATTAACAACACGTGTTTTAGCAACTCCCTAGAAAAGAAGCTTTTAAAATGGCTGTGCTCTGGGACTCTTCCAAAGCTGCTGATTCCAGGGTCATTCTCCCAGAAGCTGAATGTGAGCATTCTGAAAATCTAGTTGACTTGTAAGGGATCATGGAAAGGAGATATTTCTGTTGGCTCAGACACTGGTAAGGAGGCCCTGGGAAGTGTCTGAGCAGGCAGCTAGAGTACGTGGGATTCTCATCCTGCTTGCTCTCTGGAAGGTCAAAAAGAGAGAAAAGCATCTCTCATTTATTTTCCAACTCTCTTGTAACTGTGAGAACAAAACAGATATTAACAACACGTGTTTTAGCAACTCCCTAGAAAAGAAGCTTTTAAAATGGCTGTGCTCTGGGACTCTTCCAAAGCTGCTGATTCCAGGGTCATTCTCCCAGAAGCTGAATGTGAGCATTCTGAAAATCTAGTTGACTTGTAAGGGGTCATGGAAAGGAGATATTTCTGTTGGCTCAGACACTGGTAAGGAGGCCCTGGGAAGTGTCTGAGCAGGCAGCTAGAGTACAGTGGTGATCACACAGACGTTCTAATGTGACCCACCATTCCTTTATCTATTAAGTAGTAACA
>NW_007737474.1:12343-12896 GCF_000696425.1 Galeopterus variegatus | reverse complement strand
GTGGTGATCACACAGACGTTCTAATGTGACCCACCATTCCTTTATCTATTAAGTAGTAACAATACTTCATATGGCTGTTGTGAGAACTGAGTGTGATAACACTTGAAAGTGTAACTTGTATCATATCATACATGAAGTGGCCTAAGAATACTGCCAGGGGAATATTTAATTGCCAGGGGGAAGCTTCTTATACTGTACAATGGGGGACCCACTCTCAGTTTGGACACAGAGAATGAAGTCTTCCTGCAAAAGAAACACCCTCCCCCGAATAGCAACAGATTGCAAAGAATGCTAATCAGAGCAGGAAGAAAGCAATAAGAAGACAAAAGACAAGGACCACTCAGGTTAGAGAGACGGCCTCCACAGTTCAGCAATAAAGCCAGCAGCCAGCATTTTGCAAGTTATGTCATTTATCTGCCCTCCCTCTCTTCACCTCCTCTCATCAGAGCTGGCAAGACATCCAGTGCTCCCTCAGGCCAGAATCTGGGGGGCCAATGTCATGCACGGAAGTATGTGAGTTGATCTGATGTTTGGATACATAGGGCAAAACTTT
>NW_007737474.1:10724-11727 GCF_000696425.1 Galeopterus variegatus | reverse complement strand
GCATGAAACATGCATGGCGGGGCGAGACCAAGAATGTGGAGATAGGAAGCATTTGCTGAGCCAGCCTGAGGAAAGTAAGACGCCTGTAATAGAAGAGCTCAGAGGTAAGGGTGGAGAGGAAGATCGGGGAGGGGAATTCCACTCTACAGATAAATGCAAAGCTTTCATTAAGAATAGTGATCCTAATACTGCTGACAAAATAATGGCTAACATACCGGGCTTTTTATGTGCTGGGCAATATTTGAAGCATTTTAACACTTTAATGCATTTCATTTCACAACAGCCAGTGAGGTGGTTCTGCTGCTATAGATGGCACAGCTGGGAAGTGGCAAAGCTGAAACCAGAATGTAAGAGGTCTGATTTCTCAGTCCAAATACTCACATGGTTCTTTATACATGCCCAGCACTCCTTCAGGTATTTTACATATGCTAACTCACTTAATTAGCCACCCTGCTACATTGGTGCTATTATAAATCAATAATACATCTATAGATATTAATGGAAAAAATACACTTCTCAAAGACTATACTTTGGTCACACATATAAAAAATCTAACAACATTCAGCAGTTAGTTGTAAGAGCCCTGAAGGATGAAGCAGAAATCCCAGATGAGACCATCCTCTGAAGAGGACACAGACCAGACCAGCACAGGGGCTCTTGTTAATTATGCCTTTTAAGGATTACAACAAACTCCTTTACGAAAAGGAGTCCAAGAATCAAATCAGCTCCACCAAAAAGTATTTATTTTCATAATATATAAGATAAATTATATATAAGGTAAATTCATTTATATATATATAACATATACACACATATATAGATATATATCTGTATATTTATATATCTATGTCTATATCTACAGGTAGATAGATATAGACATAGATATATACAGAACACCTATCTAGATAGCAATCCAGGTAAGCAGCACATCTGTGTAAAATTCAATTAGAATTCTGAGCATGTTTATAAAACAAAAACAACAACAGCCACACACACACACACA
>NW_007737474.1:8625-9903 GCF_000696425.1 Galeopterus variegatus | reverse complement strand
CAATTAGAATTCTGAGCATGTTTATAAAACAAAAACAACAACAGCCACACACACACACACAAATAACAGTATGTGCATGCACACACACACACAAATAACTTAGCACAGTATTTGAACCTGGTAGGAGATAAGCAAATTCACATTTTTGTGGGGATTAATTTGGTGTCAAAAAAAACTTTAGGCACTTTATTCTAACTCATTTAAATTGTTAGTTACACAAAAGCAGATCTATTTAAATCTAAAAATTTTTCTTTCAAGAACAGGAGCTGGACTTTCAGAGGCCTTTGATATAATTGAATGACAAGAGGAACACTACTGAAATTACTTTAAGAAGAAATAATTCTATGTTAAGGTGTAGCTTACAAGCAATGAAGCAGAGAGGCTAATGAGCCTTAATGGGAAGATGGTTTCAGGCATCTCAACACAAAGAACATGTTGCCAAGTTATACTTTGGCCAAAAAGACCCAAGACCATGTGGCATTATGTGACAGACCATAAGAGCCTTAATAGTGCCAACAGGAGACCCGAGCATCACTGAGACAGAACTGGTGTATTCTGCCTAGATTGGCATGAACAGATCTTCACATTGTCAAGAATATGCAGGAAGAAAGAAAACCAGAGATCAGAGTAATAGAGTGATGCTCAGAGAAATGGAAATGGAAGAGCATCTCTGCAGCAGGGCAGTGATGTACCCTGACAGTTCAAACTTTGGGGTTTTCAGACTCAAATTTCAAAGGGATATGCCCACTCTTTCAACTGAGCTGATGGTGAATAATTACATCCTGTCTATGCTTCTGCTTAAATTCGATGACTTTTAAAATATTATTCTGACAGGCAGGATTCATAGAAATCATAATTTAATATTTTAGTAAAGAATTTCCTGAGAACATCATGAGAGCTTCACTGTCTTGTCTTTTCATTGGTACGGACTCTAAGTGAAGGGAAGTTAAGTTGAAGTGAGTTATTTGCCCTACCAGGTAGGCATGTACAGAACACCTTCTGAGAATCAATCATCAAAAAAAGATTTTTTTTCTTACCTTTCTTTTGGTGAATAAAGGAAGGGGCCTCTCAAGGATGCAAATGGTTTCACAGTGCCTGGAGAATCAGACAAGGAAGTGAGAGAAGGTATGCTCTGTAGTCCAGATGTGGATTTGAGTCCTGACTCCATCACTGAACGAGAACTGGTGGATGCTTGGCAAAGTGTCTGGCTTCTCTGAGCTTCTGTTTCCATCTTTGCAAAATAAGTAAAGTTATATCTATTTTGTACGGTTTATGGAG
>NW_007737474.1:6666-7233 GCF_000696425.1 Galeopterus variegatus | reverse complement strand
GGAAAAAAAAAAAAAAAAAAAAAAAAAAAAAAAAAAATGAATTCCATTAATAAATAAATATATAGCCTTCATATGTTATTTAAAATTATCAAGATACATTGGAAAGTCATATGTTATACTAAATAATAATATATGTAAAATATCTAGTATAGTGCTAGAATAAAGTAGACACTCAGAAAATGATAACTTGCCCAAACAGAGGCAGGGGCATGACCTACGTGTAAGCCTGGGGTACTCCCCCACCTGATCAAAAGGCAGGAGCACAACTGCAACTGAGGGCCCAGGAGGAAGCCATGGGAAGCCCCCCCAACCTGAACAAAAGGCACAAGTGACCTGTAAAAACCACTTCCATGTAGGTGGTCAACCACAGCCACTGCCACAGCTTCTGCCACCACAGGGATGGCTCTCCACCATAGTAGCAGCCACGACAACTGTGCAGGCAGCCCACCATACACTCAACTGCATTGACACAAGGAGAGTCACCAGCAGATCCTGGAAAAACAGGAGAAAGCCTTTCTCCTGAAAGCCCACTCCAGAGTAATAGAAAAAGCAACTGATTTACTGGAT
>NW_007737474.1:4746-6093 GCF_000696425.1 Galeopterus variegatus | reverse complement strand
TAACATCCATATGGAATAACAAAAGACCCCGAATAGCCAAAGTAATCCCGAGCAAAAAAAAAGAAAGCTGGAGACATAACACTACCTGACTTCAAATTACATACTACAAAGCTGTAGTAACCAAACAGCATGATACTGGCATAAAAACAGACACTTGGACCAATGGAACAGATTAGAGAACCCAGAAATCAACCCACATACTTACAGCCAACTGATCTTTGACAAAGGCACCAAGAACATACATTGGGGAAAAGACTAACCCTTCCATAAGTAGTGCTGGGAAAACTGGACATCCATATACAGAAAAATGAAACTGGACCTGTACCTCTCACCATATCTCAAAATCAACTCAAAATTGATTAAAGACTTAAGTATAATACCAGAAACTATTAATACTAAAAGAAAACATAGGAAAAACACTTCAGGATGTAAGACTAGGCAAATAACTTATGAAAAAGAACCCCAAAACACAGGCAATAAAAGAAAAAATAAACATATGGATTATATCAAACTAAAAAGCTTCTTCTGCACAGCAAAGGAAATAATCAAGAGTGAAAAGACAACCTATNCTCAAGGATGCAAATGGTTTCACAGTGCCTGGAGAATCAGACAAGGAAGTGAGAGAAGGTACGCTCTGTAGTCCAGATGTGGATTTGAGTCCTGACTCCATCACTGAACGAGAACTGGTGGATGCTTGGCAAAGTGTCTGGCTTCTCTGGGCTTCTGTTTCCATCTTTGCAAAATAAGTAAAGTTATATCTATTTTGTACGGTTTATGGAGAGTCTAAATCTAAACATATCTGGGTGTGATTTTCACTGTTTCCAGAAAATTTAGCTGGGGGATCACATGGCCAGGCTTGCCAATGAACATACATCATGTGAAAACTGCCTATCAGTTCTAATGCCAACACTGAAAGATAAAAAGGAGAGGTTGCTTTAAGAATAATTTGTTTTCCTGAGCATTTATTTGTTTAATTTTTAAAATTCAGTCTTATAATTTCTACAACTTGTAATGCTAAATTATTCTCCCTGTTTTGAAAATGATACAGTGCATAAAATCTATGTAAAAATTCTATGCATACCTGGGGCCTCTTAGGAATAGACACTAGGCAAAATCTGCTTGTACCTTACAAACCTTGATTTTATGCAGACAACTAGATATTGCTCCCTTTGGATTTCAAACACTGAATTTACTAACTGATACATCTGAAAGAATGAGATTGTTAATTAGACATAAAATAAATTCCGGGCCGGCCCGGTGGTGCACTGGATAAGTGCGCCGCTTAGGAAGCGTGGCGGTGCTCCCGCCGAGGGTTTGGATCCCACATACAGACCGGTTCCCGCTCAC
>NW_007737474.1:2004-3418 GCF_000696425.1 Galeopterus variegatus | reverse complement strand
AGCAACAATCTTAAGGAAACTCAATGAAATAAAAGAAGACTCAGTGTGACAATACAATGAAACAAGAAAAAATATCCAGGATATGAAGGAGGAAGTTTGCAAAGAGATGAATACCTTTAAAAAATGTAGCAGAGCTCCTAGAACTGGAAGACTCATTCAACAGAATAAAAAACACAATTGAGAGCTTAAGCAGGTTAGAGTAGGCAGAAGAAAGAATTTCTGATCTCAAAAGTGGTCTTTTTGAAATAACCAAGCAGGAAAAAAGAATAAATAAAAATGAAGAAAATCTAAGAGAGCTAGCAGACAACCTTAAGTGCACAAACATCCAAATCATGAGTGTTCCAGAAAGGGAGGAAGAAATTAAAAGGCATTGAAAACTTATTCAATGAAATAATAATGGAAAACTTCCCAGATGTAGAAAGGGATGTGAAACTTCCCATAAGCTCAAAGATCCCCAAACTGATTCAATCCAAAAATATCCTCTCTAAGATACAATATAGTCAAACTGACAAAACTCAAAGACAGAGAGAATCCTAAAAGCAGCAAAAGAAAAGAGTCAAGTCACCTGTAAGGGAACTCCCATCAGACTAACAACAGACTTCTCAGCTGAAATTCTATAAGCCAGAAGCAAACATTATGATATATTCAAAATACTAAAGAAAAAAACTGCTAGTCAAGAATACTACAATCTTCCAAAAAAGAAATGTCCAGGACCAGGCAGCTTTACTGCTGAACTCTACTAAACCTTTAAAGAGGAATTAATACCAATTCTCTCCAAACCATTCCAAAAATTGAAACAGAGGCCACTCTCCCAAACTCATTCAATGAGGCCAGCATCATCCTGATGCAAAAAAACAGACAAAGGTACCAAAAACTAAAAATAAACTACAGGCCAATACCCTTGATGAACATAGCTGCAAAAATCCTCAACAAAATGTTAGCAATCAGAATACAATAACACATAAAAAAAATTATACACCATGATCAAATGGGATTCATCCCAGGGAGACAAAGAATGGTTCAACATACACAAGTCAGTAAATGTGATATACCACTTCAACAAAATAAAAGACAAAATAAACCATACGATTATCTCCATAGATGCAGGAGAAAAAAGCATTTAACAAAATTCAACATCCCTACATGGTAGAGACTGTCTGCAAATTAGGTATAGAAGGAAAGTATCTCAACACAATAAAAGCCATATATGACAAACCCACCACCACTATCAACCTGAATGGGTGATAAGAACAGGAACATGATGAAGATGCCCACTCTCACTACTCCTATTTAACGTAGTATTAGAAGTACTTGCCAGGGGGGCCAGCCCGGTGGCACACTGGATAGTGCGCTGCTTGGGAAGTGTGGCGGCGCTCCCGCCGGAGGGTTCGGATCCCACATACAGACCGGTTCC
>NW_007737474.1:0-1015 GCF_000696425.1 Galeopterus variegatus | reverse complement strand
AAAGTAGCATTTTTATACCCCAGTAATGAACTAGCAGAGAAAGAAAGCAAGAAAGCAAGCCAATTTACAATAGTCACCAAAAAAATGAAGTATCTAGGGATCAATTTAACCAAGGAGGTGAAAGATCTCTACAATGAGAACTACAAATCACTATATAAGAAATTAAAGAGGACACAAAAACTTAGAAAGACATTCGATGATTCCATGCTCCTGGATTGGAAGAATTAACATTATGAAAATGTCCATACTACCCAAAGTGATCTATAGATTCAATGCAATCCGCATCAAAATACTGACAACATTCTTCACAGAAATAAGAAAAATATCCTAACATCCATATGGAATAACAAAAGACCCCGAATAGCCAAAGTAATCCCGAGCAAAAAAAAAGAAAGCTGGAGACATAACACTACCTGAGAAAGCTGGAGACATAATACTACCTGACTTCAAATTACATACTACAAAGCTGTAGTAACCAAACAGCATGATACTGGCATAAAAACAGACACTTGGACCAGTGGAACAGAATAGAGAAACCAGAAATCAACCCACATACTTACAGCCAACTGATCTTTGACAAAGGCACCAAGAACATACATTGGGGAAAAGACTAACCCTTCAATAAGTAGTGCTGGGAAAACTGGACATCCATATACAGAAGAATGAAACTGGACCTGTACCTCTCACCATATCTCAAAATCAACTCAAAATTGATTAAAGACTTAAGTATAATACCTGAAACTATTAAACTACTAAAAGAAAACATAGGAAAAACACTTCAGGATGTAAGACTAGGCAAATAACTTATGAAAAAGATCCCCAAAACACAGGCAATAAAAGAAAAAATAAACATATGGATTATACCAAACTAAAAAGCTTCTTCTGCACAGCAAAGGAAATAATCAAGAGTGAAAAGACAACCTATGGTATGGGAGAAAATATTTGTGAACTGTACATCTGACAAGGGATTAATATCTAGAATATACAAGGAACTCAAACAACTTAACAGTAAAAA
>NW_007737473.1:52480-52688 GCF_000696425.1 Galeopterus variegatus | reverse complement strand
TGTTATTTGCTCTGAATTATGTGCATGATCTCTGTTGAACCAATCATACCTAAGAAAAGACCATGTAAGTAATGGTTCAGCAAGAGCTATTTCTCTCTTTTGCTGAATATGAACAAAGAAGCTCTCTGCCTCAGTTGGTGCCTGCAGCCGTATTGTGGGAAGGCTGAGAGGTGTAGCACAAAGCAGAAAAATATAAAGAAAAAACAAA
>NW_007737473.1:46427-51184 GCF_000696425.1 Galeopterus variegatus | reverse complement strand
ATGCACAATCTCTCCCACTATCAACATCCTACACCAGAGTGGAACATTTTTTGTAATTGATAAACCTACATAGATACATCTTCATCACCCAAAGTCTGTAGTTTACATTAGGCTTCACTTTTGGTGTTGTACATTCTAAGGATTTGGACACATATGTAATTACATATATCCACCATTATAATATCATGCAGAATAGTGTCACTACCCTAAAAATCCTCTGTGCTCCACCTGTTCATCCCTACCTGCCTCCTAACACCTGACAACCACTGATCTTTTTACTGTCTCCATAGTTTTGCCTTTTCTGAAAGTTTTAAGGAAGATGGATCAGGGGAGGGTAGAGGTTAAAGCAAAAAAAGGAGAAATGGGAGGTCTTGAGCAATCAAAAATATAGAAAATATAGAAATAAGGGGTCATTAAAAGCAAGTAAAATGTTGGGAAAGGGGTCATGAAGAACACAGGAATATCTCAAAGGGAGATAGGGATGAGAGCTACAGGGTGGCTTCAGGAAATTAAAGGGAAGGTTGTTATTGGAATTTACAATCAAAGTCATGGAATAGGAGCTATGGGATACCAGATCTGAAAATGTCTAGAATGATACTATGAAAGAATACAGAAGTCTTGAACAAGGATGGGAATTCATTAGAGGAGTTGATTGGCATTCAGAATGGACACAGGAAATTTCCTGGAGAGGCCTGGTGGAAAATGGGGCTTCTGACAGCAGTTCAGTAGCCTACTGAAAAATAACCAATCATCTGGTTGTCAGAATCATCTGCACTGGCAGGATTTTACCCCAAATGGGAATGAGGATGCAGGCCATAGACCTACACCAGGTACAGATCTGCCTTTTCTTTCTCATCTTTAGTGCTTCTCTCTGCCTAGCCTTTGTGGGGCATCACAATGAGGCAATATAACAGCTTGTGGGCCCCAGAATTGTCCAAGAAGAACTGCAGATGAACAGCAACACTGAAGAGACATCTAGGAACCTAAGTGGCTTTTTCTGCCCTTGGTCTAGATCTGTCATCCTAGCTCTCTCAGAAAAGGTCGGGTTGACTACTTTTTGGTCTTTTTTGAGTACTCACATAGTACTGCAAACTGGCTGGAAGAAAAGTACTGAAGGGGACTATGACTGGTTTACTTACTGTAGAACACCAGTGAGATAGCCGAGGAAAGCAAAGAAAGCGTATCCAATTTAGAGGAGGGACTGGGAAAGAGCTAAGTCCTTCCAGAGATCCAGCCAGGCCATCCTAGAAACAGGAAGACTTAAAAGCCTCACCAGGTAGCAGAAATCCTATGGTCTGTATTTCAATAATAATTTCCATTTTAGGTTCTATTTTTGCATGATATAGGAGAATAACGCTACAAAGGCCCCGCCACACTACCAGAGTACCTATGATGATGATTCTACAACTGGTGTATGGCCTGTGTTTTCATTCCCATTTGGGGGGAACCCTATATCTATCTCTAGGCCTCCTTCAGTTCCTCTGCACACACATTCTGGTGCAAGGCCTTACAAATGCTCCATCCAGAAGAGTCTTCCCCACCTGGTTTAATTCTATTCAGTAACTATTACTGACTATAAATTTCCTATTTGGCATCAATAATGTAAAACTCTTAAGGCAAACCCTCTTTTTTTTTTTCTTTTTGGCAGCTGGATGGTACAGGGATCGAACCCCGGATGTTAGTGGGGAAGACTCTTGATTTAACCAATTAGCTCACACAACTGAGCTAATTGGCCAGCTCTAAACCCCATTTTTAAGCTGCTTATTTATGGGGGCTGAATAAAGATTAAAATAATAATGCCCAATGTGCATATGTACTTGTAGTCCCACTGCAAAAATTCTGAGAATGATTTCCTATTGGCTGCTTTAGAATGTTTCCCAGCTATTGCATGGGAGTAGAGAAGAGGCATCATGGTTGCCGATGACAAATTTGTTTACCTTTGGAGTCGAGGATGTTTAAAGTTTGCATGGCTATGGTCTATGTTCCTTTATACAAATGGGGATGAGGCCAAGATAGCAATGGCTAGACTCGTGGCTGGTTGGGGTGGGGGTAAGGAGTAAAGAAAGCTCACAAGAATGTCATCAACTGGAATAAAAAAGGTAGAAAGCACTGGTCTGGATGATCAGTTCCAGTGCTTAGGTTGATATTCTTGTTGCGGGAAATGAGTGATTTGTATGCTTAGGTCCATCATGAGGCCGAAGGTAGACAGAGCTTTCAATTGTATTCTTTTCACCATGTGGGTTCTAAACAACCTTTTGACTTGTTATTTGGTTTCCTGAAGAGGGTGATTGCAAAACTGATCCCAATACTTGTACCAGGCGTGCTGCGTACTCAGAAGTAGTCAGTCATTCTGGCTCTACATCAGCCTCTTGTGAAGTTAGTGTTTTTTGTTTGTTTGTTTGTTTGTTTTCTGTGAAGTCAGTTTTGGAAAGTCAGTCCCTTCACTAGGGCCTGCTCTGACGGGTATATTGTCAATCACTTGCTAGGCATGCTGAGGCTGAGGCAAACTTGAGCTCTCCAAAACAGAGAGAGGTGACTTTGAACTTTTGTTCTTCTACCTCCTCATTCTCTGCAGTGGCTAAACATCTAGCCTCGGTCCTGTGCTACACCTCTACCTTTGTTTCTCTAAGTATATCAAGTCCATTTGTGAGCTGCTGGTTCCCTGTCCCCTGCTGCTCCTTTGCAGTGCCTCCAACTGCTTGGTGGCAAGAATTAATTCTAAGAAGGGTGTGGCTTGGTTTCCCAGCACCCAGGCAGTGACATCGTCAGTCAGTCCCGGCTAAGGGAGAGGAAACATCCAGGAAATGCTGTTACACACACCCGCTGGTGGTCCTTGTGGGTGCGGCAGATCGATAACATTGCATATCTCTGCAGAGTGTGGGATTGGGTGGTAGGGAGGGAGACAGGCAAGGGAGGCTCTCAGTGGAGGAGGGAAGTGGTCTGGGTTTGGGCGAGAGTGAGGGAGAATGAAGAGTCTAGACAGAGATGAAGTCAGGGAGGAAGGCAAAGGAATTCTGCCAGATCACTTCGTATAACTTCGTATAATGTATGCTATACGAAGTTATTACGGCTAGTAAATTGGCAATGCTGGGATTGAAACCACAGCCAACCTTATATCTAAAGAAAGTAATGTCTTCAACTAAGTAAGAATTACCATCTTTTAGTATTTAAATTAAAGTAAATTAAATTATAATGTTTTAATAAGAAAGTTATGCAAGTTCTAATACATATGTATATCACATAAAGCAAAACACTGTCATCACCAACCAGTGCAGCCAAGGGTGTAGTTCTTAGCCCCTTTATTGAACCTAAACCAGCTCATGTAAGTGTGAAGACCTTCTTCTTACTTCAAAGAGTAGGTGTCTATTGATTTACTAAAAAACAATACCTTACCAGTCATCAGTTTTAGAAACCCATCCAACTAGTTCTAATGTGACCGTCAATTTTCTTGAAATAAGTTGTATTCTTTTCTACATTTTGTAATGTAAAAATATTTGAATATACCTTCTGAAAACAAAGCGGAGTGGTAGACACAGAGGTGTATATATTTTCAAAGTAGCTAATTTCTGCATTAATTCTTACTAATCAGTCATGTATTCTTAAATGTTCTCATCTGCTTAGCTGGAGATAGGGAAGGGATGGGCGTGGGGAGGGAATTAAATTGATGCACAGTCAGGTAGACACAATCCTTTTCAGTATGTAAACATTTCCGTTTAGATATATTTTTTCACTCAGTACGCATTAAGCTTTCATATTTCCCAATTTTTTAAATGCTTCTTCAAGATGAAGGAGATGTATGGATCCCATAACCACTTGGAGGTGGGGGCAGGTGAGGATCCAGTATTCAGTGGATGTTTTGGTTGGCACCGTACACTAGGGTTGAATGTTTACATGGAGTATATTTCTTACGTATGAATATATGTCTCAAGAACTAAGTACCATGCTGAAAAAATAATGAATGTACATTCTGTAGATCTGGATCAAGTGAATCTAGAAAGTCTAGTTTCTATCATATTATCCTATTGAATGTCATCCACAAAATACTCTGTGCTAGATATAATGTTTCACTTTCTAGATTGATGTAGGAGTTTGGCCTAAAAATGAGACCTAATCCATTCAGTGTAAGTACTTATTTGTGACCCACTGAGTACTTGCATGTCATCCCCTAGAGTGTTTTATAAAACTCTACATTCCTAAATTGTAGACAAGGACCACAGAACCAGACTCCTTACATAAAAGCTCAGGAATTCACACTATCACAAACACAAGCAATTCTTATACAAAATGGAGTTTGAGAATTTCTTTCTTATATGAACCTTCTATGTAAGAGAATTAATTTAGTAATTGCTTTATCCATTCCTTGAGTCAAAGATTTAACCCTTTTGGTTTATAATCCCATCTTCTGAGTAAATAGAGAGATCTAATTTATGTTAACAAAGAGGCTAACTAAACAGAATAGTTTTATTTAAAGAAAATTTCCTCCAATAATCTCCCAAAATATACTAATTATAAAAATAAAAAGGGCTCACATTTATTGCGTATCTACTATGTTCTAAGCACAGTGTTTTATGTTTATAATTTATTTTCTTTTCATAACATGTGTGAGGTAAGTATTATTAATACTGTAATAACAGGTGAAGAAATCTGGATGATCACAGAAGTAGACTTGGTCCCTCTTCCTTGGGGTGACTCTGCTATGAAATCCTTCACCCTTCCTACTTAGTTAAAAATTTAATCCTCCTTAAACTAAACTTTTC
>NW_007737473.1:31151-45678 GCF_000696425.1 Galeopterus variegatus | reverse complement strand
TCTCTCTCTCTCTCTCTCTCTCTCTCTCTCTCTCTCTCTCTTCCTCTCGCCATGTGATCTGTTTGTACTTGCCGGCTGTCTGCCACTTCCCACCATGAGTAGAAACAGCCTGAAGCCTGTGCCAGATGCAGCTGTCCCAGAATCGTAAGACAAATTAACCTCTTTTCCTTTTAAGTTACCCAGTCTCAGGTATTCTGTTATAGCAACACAAAATGGACTAATACAGAAGGTGAGTAGGTGAGGCTGTGAGGATCAAGGAAACCAGAGTCATAACAGCTTTAACCAGATCCTTGGTTTACCTGGATCTAGTATTACCTTCTGATATTAATATCAAGATTATAATAAAGAGATCTGGTTGATTTCCATCATATTTTTCTTTACTTCAAAGGATCTAGTATTACCTTCTGATATTAATATCAAGGTTATAAGAAAGAGATCTGGTTGATTTCCATCACATTTTTCTTTACTTCAAATCCCGAACTTCCCCCATAATCTTTTATGGGTCCACCATCAGTTAGCCCATACTCATTACAGTTTGGGGTGGGGCACTCACAGATAAATAAGATATAGCCTTTGTCCACCTGGAGGTTAACTTCTGGCTGGCAAGGCAAGGTATCCATACAGAAAAACCACCTGTTCAAATGTTAGAAGAATGAATATCCTTAATGTCAAATGAGTGTTCTAGAGCAAAGTGTGGTCTGTGGACCAGTGCCAGTCTGTGAACTATTTGTTACCAGTTTGTGATGGAGTAAGTACACAAACTGAGAGAAAGCATTTAGAAAGTCTATATCGACTTGACATTGCCATAGGTCTCAAGCCTGTGATCAGTGGACTCATCCAGCAAAAAAAAACAAAACAAGATAAAAAACCCTCTGTTGTTCACCACTGGTCTAGAGCTTAATTGCTTTATGAGGTGGGGTGGTCAAGGAAGGCTTCATGGGTGAAAGAAGTGGAACTTGAAGGGTGGGCAAAAAGAACTAATTATGGAGAGATGGGAAACAATGAAGGCCTTCCAGGTGGGGAGAAGGGTGAGAATAAAGACTCAAAGGGAGGTGGATTCAGTGGATGATGATGAATAGACCAGTCTGCCTAGTTAGCTTAGGGTAACATGAAAGGGTGGATGTGGTTACAAAGATTGGGGTCAGACAAGTTGAATGAACTGCTTAGCCCCAGCCTACCTTTGCAGTCAGACTCATCGCTCATGGCATTTTGTTTTATACAGAAATTCTAGGGTTTTGAGAATAAAATGGACTACATGTATGTAAGATGTATGAAAATGGACATAAGTTGGTGGAGGGGTGGTATTTCAAAAGACAGGTTTAGACAAGTTGAAGAATGGTCATCTGAATTCTTTCTTTTAGAGTGTTATGGTGCAGAGAATATAGGGAAGAAAAGCAATCATAGTTCAGTATGAAATGTTTTTATCTTTGATTGATCCAGCAGGATTCCTGTTTTCTAAAGCTGAGCTGATCTCACAGCTGGAGCAAGGTGAGGGGCCAGGGATTCTGGATACCCCAAGACCTGCTGATCTAGGGCTTATCCCAGCCTTTTCTGCAGGTGAGAGGACTGGATCCAAATATAAAATGAGCAGAAGGGAGGGTTTTCTGGGCATTCAATATTTGAGGAAGGGAGTGGATGAGGGAGAAATCAAATTTACTCTTCATTTTCTCTTCCTTAGTCATAATCCTCTTACCAATCTATTCATCCAACTGTTAATTTCTTGGGATTAACTTTGTCAACCATACCCTTTGTCTTTTGTTGTTCTCATTATTAGTCCCTGCTCTTGAAGGCATTTGCCATGTATATCCCTCACTCTGGAGCTGTCATTCTGCATCAGTTTTCCATGCTCCAGAGCTTATGTGCAACTTATGGCTGTCTCTGAGTCCTTTAAAGAGACTGACCTGTTGACACTTCACATCCCTAACCTCCAGATCTCATTGTGTTCTAATTCTTGCTCTGTCTGTTCACTTAGCAAGTTGTATGGAATATACTATGTGCAGGAGCTGTGCACTCCCTGAGCTCTATCAGCATGTCTTGAGAAAGATGTCATTTGGAGTGTGAAGTAGATTTGGATCTATTCCAGGGGTATAAGGGAGACACAATGGTTTCTCCTTTCTCTTCTAGGTAGCCATGTTAATTTTTGAAGAATAAAACATTTTTCTGGTTGCAAATGTGATGTCTGATCATTATAGAAAAGTTGCAAATACAAAGAGTATAAAATACTTAAGAACACTCAAAGTCCCACTACCCAGACACAACTTCTCTTTACATTTTGGTGTATTCCTCACAGACGTTTTAAGAAGTTAATTTAATGTAGGTCTAGAGATAATGTCCATCTTTGTTATGTAGCCCAAAATGTCTCCAAGAACGAGAATGTCAGAATGATAGGAGGGTATGGTCAACTCCTGTGGCTCTTTAAATCAGACTGTCTACTAAGTCCAGCTCTTACATTTTTATTTTTTTGCACAATGATGCCAAGTAGTATTTTGTTGCTCACTCACCTTGGAGTCACTTGGTTGTTAAATTCCAAACTCTATATTTTCTGACACTTCAGTAATTTTTAAATTCCACATAAGTTAGCTTAGTTTTAGTGTTGGAGGTTTGGAGAAGAGTTCTTTCTACCCTGAGAACAAGGAACCAGAAAGGTCTGGTGTTGTCATTGGCAGGTGATGAGGTGATGTGGCTTGGGGACAGCAGCAGTAGACTCGGGTATCTTCAGCGTTTGGCTTCTCTTGATCACTGGTAGTAGTGTGGAAGGTTCACTGATTTGCCACACATCTGAGATCATATTGAATTGACGGTAAATATATAGATCAACCTCCTATATGGTACACATGTGTACACGGATCTTTTTGTGCATGTGTTTGTACCTCATGCTAAGAAAAACTTCATGCATATGATGACTTATTTTTAAACAGCTTAAAACTGTTCCACAGTCACAGACATACTCCAGCCCTAACATTGCTTGCTAGCCTACTGAGATAACTCCAGGTATCCATCTCATCCTATTCATAGAGGTCATCTGTATATGCCTGTTATTGGTATATACAGTTATATGTTTGTTTCTGTCTCATTTTGGTTTGGGAATACCAGAACTCACGGATAGGTTTAGAGGAACTCAAAACCAAATTACACATATTAGATGTAGTTAATAGAACTACTTTCCCAGTCTTCATGCTAATGGATGTGAACAATTGCAAAGACAGCCCAAGACATGGATTAGAAAAAATAGCAAAAACAAAACAAAAAACAAAAAGGAGGGTTCTACTTGACTTCGAAATGTGGTTTGTCACTATTTTTAAGGGGAATATCAAATTGACCCAGGACCTTTTTTCAGCATATCTGAGCATATTTTATCTAAACATGTTTTACTATTAAAAAGGGTATATCAAATTGACCCAGTGGTTTGTCACTATTTTTAAGGGGAATATCAAATTGACCCAGGACCTTTTTTCAGCATATCTGAGCATATTTTATCTAAACATGTTTTACTATTAAAAAAAATAGCAAAGACTTGGGTAGTATTTACTATCTGTGAAGAATTTTTCAAAATCTTTTTGCAACTATCTTATGAGTTATATATTATCATGATCCTCATTTTTCAGGAGGGGCAGCTACAGTGCAAAAAGGGAAAAATACTTTGTAGAGATCAAGAACTAGTCAGTGGTAGAGCTGGGACTTGAACCTGACTCTAGAACTTGTGCTCTCATTGTCTAAGCTATATTGATTGCTTCTTCCCTTATTGTTGCACTCTCCTTGTTACCTTTCTCCCCCTGGGTGATGGAGATGCAAAAGATTACTCAAAGCCCATTTCTTCTGAGCAGTGAGAAGCCCCGAAGGGGTTAATTTTCCAGGATCCTTCTGGAGAGAAGCATTCCTCCTTGAAAAAATAACACCAGGCTGAGATTCTCTCCCAGTATTTATTCTCCAGGCCAGAAAGTTACAGAAAAGGAACATAGGTGGAGTTATGACTAAGTATAGTTTAACAATAGAAGCTAGTAACATCAGTGAAATAAAGTGACGTTCCATAATGCAATTAGTAAAAGGTTAAGTTGATCCATGAACAAAAGCTTGTTCTTAGAAAATACTGTCTTTTCCTACAGCAATTTCCTCAGTATGTTTACATAACAATCAAGTAACTTTAGGTTGACCTGCACCAAGGATGTCTGTCCTTGAGCCAGCAATTTTGCTGTGTTACAATTCTTTATCTGCAACAGAGACTTTAGCCTGGGGGAAGTTTCCTGTCTTTTGCAAGCTTAACATTTCCATACGTAATTTTAAAAAGTTAGGTTATGCCTGAAACTACAGGGCTTTGGAAGCTAGGCCCTGTGAAATACATTTGCTTTATAAATGTCAGTATACTCCACACCGTATTAAACATAAGCTAAAGCTGACTGTGCTGTAACTTTTAGGGAAGAGTATGTCATGGGAAACCTTTCTTTCAAGTTCAAATTGAATTTGTCTCCTATTTTTTATGATTATATCATCTATTGACTTTAGCATCATTTTTTATCTCCTGTGGTTCAGTAGGACCTTGGACCTATGAAAAAAGACCTTGAAAACTGAAAGATAAAATTATCTCTCTCTGTGTAGGTAATGTGAGTTAGCAGTGTTGAAGATGGGCCTGTGTGTGGAAATCAGAACGTTTCTGTAGCTCCTTTGTTAGGTAGTCACTTGGTGAAGCTTTGCCACTTAAAAAAAATATTGGTCCCCAAATATCAGCTACACATAACTCATGTGTAAGAAAAGACATACTCTAGAGCCAGAGAGTAAACATTTTGCATCAGCTTCTGGTTTAGGATGTCTTCTTTACTGCTTCTGACCATGGTTATTTGGAGAATTGCACCAACTTTCAATGGGTTGTGTGGAACTGTCAATTCCTGGATTATATGTGGTGGTCTGAATCTTTAGCTGGCCTGTCCTTACCATCCTACACCCTAAACCACTCCAGCAATCTGGAGAAAACATACTGTGTCCTGGAAACTCATTCTACTTCCTAAAGTGATAGAATGTTAGAGCTAAAATGGACCTTAGAAATAATTCTTTTGGGAGAGGGGTTAGCAAGCAATTGGTTAATGTACACAAAGAATGACTAAGTTTATTATCCTGGTTTGTACATAGCTATTGATATTTAACTCTGTACCCCACGAATATGTATGATCAATTATGTTTCAATAAAAAATTCTTTAAAAAATAAGTTTTGCCAGTGAGCTGCCAAAAAAAAAATGTTTTGTAGAGGTATAATCTACATACCATAAAATTCACCCCTTTTAAGTATACATTCAATGATTTTAGTAAATTTAAAGAGTTGTAAATCATCAGCACAATCCAATTTTAGAATATTTCTATCACTCCCACAAGATCCCTTGTGACCATTTGTGGTCCATCTCCATTCCCAGCTGTGGCCCCAGGCAGCTACAACTTTACTTTCTGTCTCTCTATATTTGCCTTTCCTGGACATTTCATAAAAATGGAATAGTACCTTCTAAGAAACTGTCAAGCTGTTTTCCAAAGTGGCTGCATTATTCTACATTTTCACCAGTAATGTATGAGGTTTCCAGTTTCTCTGCATCCTTGCCAGCACTTAAGTGATATGAAGTGGTTTTAAGTTTATTTATATCTTTAATTCCTCATTGCAGTTTTAGTTTTTATTTTTTCTAATGACTAATGATGCTTAGCATCTTTCCATGTGCTTTTTAGCCTTCATATACCTTTTTTGGTAAAGTGTCTATTCAAATTTGGGTCACTGGTATTCATACTTTTAAGTTGTAAGAGGTCCTTTATGTATTTTGAATACAAGTCCCTTTTTCATATACGGTTTACAAACATTTTCTCCCAGTCTGTAGCTTGTATTTTCATTTTCTTAATGTTATATATTGAAGTACAAAAGATTTTAATTTTGATTAAGACCAAATTTATTAATTACGCTCTCTTTTTATTTTCTTTTTTACTTCATGGTTTCAGTGACAAATCTAAGAAATCTTTGACCAAAATAAGGTCATGAAGATTTTCTTCTATATTTTTAGTTTTAGCTCCATGTGTTCTTGAAGAACATGTGTTCTGCTGTTTTTGTGCAGTGTTCTATGTCAGTAAGGACAAGTTGTTTGAAAGTGTTATTCAAGTATCCTAAATCCTTACTGGTTTTCTTTCTTCTTGTTTCACCCAATATCAACAGTGCAATATTGAAGCCTACAACTATTATTGTTGAATTGTCCATTTTCCTCTTCAATGATCACTTTTTGCTTCATATATTTTGGAGCTTTGTTGTTAGGTGTGTGCATGTTTATAATTGTCAATCCCCCTGATGAATTGACCTTTTTATCATTATAAAATGTCCTTCATTTTCTCCAGTAACATTTTTGACTTCAAGTCTATTTTGTCTGACATTGGTAGCCACTACAACTCACCTATGGTTATTGTTTGGATGGTATATATTTTTCCCATTTTTTTTTTTTTGTGAACAGTAAGGGGATTGTAACCCTTGGCTTGGTGTCCCCTGCACCACACTCAGCCAGTGAGCACACCGGCCATCCCTATATAGGATCTGAACCTGTGGCGGGAGCGCTGCTGCGCTCCCAGCACCACACTCTCCCGAGTGAGCCATGGGGTCGGCCCCATTTTTCCCATTTTTTACTCTCAACCTACTTATGTCTGTGAATCTAAAGTGTGTTTATTGTAGATAACATCTAATTGGATTTTTTATCCACTCTGACAATCTCTGCCTTTTGACTGAAGTATTTAATCCATTCACGTTTAGTGTTATTACTCATATGGTTGGATTTATACTTGCCATTTTACTGTTTGTTTTCTGGGTTTTTTTGTCTTTTTTCTTCCTTTTCTCCTTTACTGCCTTCTTTTTAATTAAATCGATATACATTTGTAATTATTGTACTCTAACTCAGAATAATATTAACTCAATCCCAGTCAGACATATACATTTTGCTTCATTATAGCTTCATTTCATCCCACTTCTTTTCTGCCGTATTGTCATATATATTAAATCTGTATATGTTGTAAACCCAACAATACAATGTTTTAATTATTGCTTTTTAGAATATCTCTTTTAAAAGTTAAGAGAAGAAAGGCAAAAAGCATATATTTATAGAATCTTTTTTATTAACCCACATATTTCCTAGATACTTGATGGTGTTTGGATGTGTTCCCAGAACTCATGTGGAAATTTGATCCCCAATGTGGCAATGTTAGAAACTGATTGAATCATGGGGGCAGATCCCTCATGAATGGATTAATGCTCTCCTAAGGAGGGGGAATTAATGAGTGAATTCTCACTCTATTAGGTCCTGAGTGAGAGCTGATTGTTTAAAAAGACCCTGGCACCTCCTTCTCTCTCTCTTCGCTTCCTCTTGCCGTGTGATCTGCTTGTACCTGCCAGCTGCCTGCCACTTTCCACCATGAGTAGAAGCAGTCTGAGGCCCATGCCAGATGTATCTGTCCCAGAATCATAAGCCAAATAAACTTCTGATCTTTATAAATTATCCAGTCTCAGGTATTTCTGTAATAGCAACACAAAACGGACTAATACGTGAGAGCTGATTGTTTAAAAAGACCCCGGCACCTTCTCTCTCTCTCTTCGCTTCCTTTTGCCATGTGACCTGCTTGTACCTGCCAGCTGCCTGCCACTTTCCACCGTGAGTAGATGCAGTCTGAGGCCCATGCCAGATGTATCTGTCCCAGAATCATAAGCCAAATAAACTTCTGATCTTTATAAATTATCCAGTCTCAGGTATTTCTGTAATAGCAACACAAAACGGACTAATACAGTACTCTTCATTTCTTCTTGAGGTTCCAGTTACTGTCCGAGTTACTTCCTTAGTCTAATATAGCTCCATTCCCTCCCCACCTTTGGTGCTATTATTGGAATATGTATTACTTCTATACTTAAGTCCACAATACAATTTTATAATTATTGTTGTAAACAAATATCTTTACATAGTTAGGAGAAAAAAAGAAAAAATATACTGTCTTTTATAACTATCTATGTAATTACCATTAGTGGTGCTCTTTGGTTATTCATGTGTATTCAAGGTACTGTATCGTGTCATTTTCTTTCAGCCTCAGAAGATTGCTTTTATATTTCTTGTAAGGCAGGTAGCAACAAATTCTCTCAGACTCTGCTTACCTGGGAACAATTTATTTCATCTTCATTTTTGGAGAACAATTTTGCTGGATATAGAATTCTTGGTTGACAATTCTTTCTTTTTTTCCCTTTCAGCATTTTGAATATGTCATCCCACTGCCTTCTAGCAGCCATTGTTTTTGATGAGAAGTCACCTCTTAATTTTTTGGTGGTTTCTTTGTACATGATGAATTATTTTTCTCTTGCTGCTTTCAAGATTTCTGTGTGGCTGGTTGTTGTTGCTGTTTATTTGTTCAGTGACTTACCTGGACTAACTCTGTGGGGTCTCTTTACCTTTAGTGTCATGCATAGTATTTTTAAATTTTTATTATCATTTTTAAGCCTTACTTCTTAGAGGTCAACATGGTTTATTGGTTAGAGGTTGTGCTTAAACGCCTTGAGCCATTCAGTCTTCCACCATTTACTGGGGGATGTGTGCGGCTTGGAGAATGCATTCAAAGTTCAGGCAGTTTGCAAGTCTGTCTTGGCTTTTGCTTTCTGTGTTTGCAGGGCCTCATGCTCAGCCGAAATGAATAGCTTGCTAGTGTATTTAGCCTTGCACATGTGCACAGATTTCCAGATCATGAAGGGAATGTAGGATCTTATCAAGACCCATTTTGGACGTATTATTCTCCAGATCTCCTTGTGGAATTTCTGGCTGGTCTACAGGTTTGTTGCTTTTTTCAAGTATGTAGATCTCAGGCAGGCTGAGGTGTTGGCCTTTCCTGTTATTGCCACTGAGATCGCTATTGTTTTGGGCAATTCCCCAGGCTTGGAATTTTCTCTGTTCTGTTCTAAATAAAGTCAGCCTGCTGATGTTTATGGCCTGCCCTTTCCTGGCAGAACTTTGGGGCCATAGAGTTGGGTAGATGATGGGAACAGCTCCAGGTTAAAATGTGACAGCCTCTCACTGACCTTGCTGAGGTTCAAGAAATATTCGTGAATAAATGCTTTTCACTTTGTTCGATGCCTCTAGTCAATTTCCAGATTCTTTGCTTGATTGTTTTTTTAACAAATTTGTCCAGTTTTATTGCTGCTATTTTGGAAAGAGTATTTGCTGAGTGCATCATTCAGCCATTTTGGAAGTATCTGCCTCTCAACCCCTGGAAATAATTATGTGTAAAACAGAATTAGAAATTTAAACTTACTATACCCAAGTAGAAATAACTTTACGTTTATTTTGTTTTTGGATTATCTGGGCTTCTAGTGAGAAGCCAGATCGCTGAGTTTGAAGTAATTGTGGACCCCCTGAATCTGTGTATCCCTTTACTTTTCCAAGTGGCCATAGAGTTGGGTAGATGATGGGAACAGCTCCAGGTTAAAATGTGACAGCCTCTCACTGACCTTGCTGAGGTTCAAGAAATATTCGTGAATAAATGCTTTTCACTTTGTTCGATGCCTCTAGTCAATTTCCAGATTCTTTGCTTGATTGTTTTTTTAACAAATTTGTCCAGTTTTATTGCTGCTATTTTGGAAAGAGTATAGGGCACGACTCTCTTGATGTGCACTCCAGTCCATTTCCACCCATCTCTGAACCTGGCCTCTCTTTTCCGCCTAGCAGGTGACATACGTGAAACCCCTACCCCTCGGAAGGAGGACTGCGAGGCTGGAGACCTCGGGGACTCTTTTTTCCAGCCTTGCCCAGTGGGGACGAGGCCTCCCGGGAGCCTTCTGATAAGATTCTCTACTGGTGCAGTTTGGAGGGCAAGGAGCTGATTCTCTGAGCTGCCATCGACTGTCCTTGGTAACCCCTTTCTCCCCCGGACCTTCCCAAGCCTTACCAGGGTCCGCAGTGCGGCAAGGGCTTCAGCCACCGCTCCAACTTCAGCCGTCACAGCGGCGAGAAGCCATTCCAGTGCCCGCAATGCAACCAGCGCCTGAGCTGGAGCTCGGAGCTGACGCGCCACCTGCGCACGCACAGCTGCGAGCGGACCTTCTGGTGCGCGCTGTGCCGGAAGCGCTTTGGCCTCAGCTCGGATTCCGCGCGCCACCAGCGCGTCCACACCGGCGAGCGGCCCTGCAGGTGCAGTGACTGCGGCAAGCGCTGCCGTCTCGGCCTGGACCTGGTCAAGCACCGGCGTACCTACACGGACGAGAGGCCCTAAAGTGCGGGGACTGTACCAAAGTGTTTCAGCCACCGCGCCAACCTCATCGCGCACCGGCGCGTCCACACCGGGGAGCGGCCCTGCAGGTGCAGTGACTGCGGCAAGCGCTGCCGTCTCCGCCAGGACCTGGTCAAGCACCGGCGTACCTACACGGACGAGAGGCCCTAAAGTGCGGGGACTGTACCAAAGTGTTTCAGCCACCGCGCCAACCTCATCGCGCACCGGCGCGTCCACACCGGGGACAAGCCTTACAAGTGCCCGACTGCGGGAAGAGCTTCAGCCAGAGCTCGCACCTCATCATCCACCAGAGGGCGCACACGGGCGAGCGCCTCTTCCCCTACGGTGACGGCGACAAGAGCTTCGGCAGCCGCTCCTACGTCCTCACGCACCGCAGGGTCCCCACCGGCGAGAAGCCCTACGGCTGCGAGGTGTGCGGCAAGAGCTTCAGTCAGAAGACAAACATCATCACGCACCGGAAGCTGCACGGGGCGGCCAGGCGGCCAGGGACTGAAGCCTGAGACTGCCATCTGGGGCTGAGCAGGGGTGACCCATTTCCAGACCTCACCCCTCCTCAGTGGGACGCTAAAAGGGAATATTTGGGGCCAGAGTATGGAAATGGAGTAGGGAAGCTCAAGTTGACTTTCTGTAGTCCCCATTTCCATTTAGGCCTCTGCTCTTATTGCTTCTTCAGAGTCTCCCATGCTCCCCAGTCCCTGGGTATTTGGGTCACCAGGGAATTACCTGGGAGCAGAAGATGTGGAGCAAAAGGATAGCAGGTAATATGGGTGGGTGGGTGTGTTGGGGGGGAGTTTTAGAGTTTTCTCATCACCCTGACGTGGCCTCATGCTGTCTTCTGGGGTTTTCACCTCCCACTCCTTAGTGGCTCATTGGAGCTTCTAGTCTACCTTCTGGGTGCTGTTAAAGGTGGAGTAGGTGGTCCCCTTTTCAGATGGCCCCTGCTATGTTTCCAGTCCCAAAATGACCTTCTCAGCTGTGCAGCTCTGGGCCCAGAAAGCACTTCTTGTCTTTTACAGAACTTAGGGTAGAAGTCAAACAGAGGGAAGCGTGATGGTGGTGGGGCTGTTCATGACCTCAACTTCCTCTCAGCACTTGACGTTTCCTAGTCAAAGAAGCGTCAGGAGTGATAAGGAAACACCATTCTCTCAGTTCCCCACCTGGAAAGTCGTAAGGACAGGTCAACAGTTTTAAATTCCCATCTCCACCGCGGCAGTTCCCCACCCCACTCCAAATAAAAGGTGTTCACAGTGTTCTAGTCTGTGCAGAATGTGCTGAAGAGGTGGGTGGCCTGTCACATGTTCCCTAGCCACTAGATGGCTATCTGTAAAGTTGCCCATCATCCCTGTAGATCAGGGAAGCTCAGAAAAGTCTCAGAAAATACGGAGAGTGGAGGCGAGGTCCTGCTCACTCAGGAGGAGTTGTTCTGTTGACTGGAGGATGACTGGGAAATGGCCAGGTTCAGACTCAGCCAGCTCCCGTCTTTCAGGACCTTTCCTTTTTTCTTTTCCTTGCCTCTCACATTCCCTCTCCACGTGTCTGGGGTCCACGTCCTGTGAAGTTTTGCCGCTAGACCTCCTCCCCCTAAGCTGTAAATGATAAATGGCTCAGGTAATGAGTGTTTTTAGAAATTCCTAAGGTAAAGGTAATGAGTGTTTTTAGAAATTCCTAAGGTAAAAAATTATCTGTGACCCAGAGGGAGGATCTTTTATGGCTCTTTAAGAGTGGAATTTTAGGCCCCTTATCAGGCAGTTGTGTTAATGTTTCTGGTACATATGCCTGGTTTGGAAACCTACCGTGTTTTTAGCAGGCCATCTCCTAACAGTACCATAATGCTGACTAATGTTTCCCTTTGTGGGGAGATCTCACCCAGGCACTGAGCTGATGGCCCTATCTGAAGCACTTCAACCTCAGATGGTATTTTCTAGATTAGATGCTGGCTGCTTAGATACAGCTCATAGATATGATGAGTTTCACCAGAAAGAGAGGTGGGGCAGAAAGCACACGGGAATTTGGAATCAGGTGTCATCTGATCTCTTGGTCCCTCAACCTTGAGGGAAGGTGGATCTGGCCCACCCAAGTATCCCTCCAATAAGTGGCTCCTCCCTGTGTCTGTTCCTTCTCTATGGACAAGCACATGCATATCTGTTCTCTGCTGGAAATCTTTATGTGAATAAGAGAAACAGAAAACTGTCTGCTTGAATTCTTTTGGGTCTGGGGTTATAGTTCTGAGTTTAGAAACGTGCTACCTATTTTGAATGGTGTTTGCCATGGCAACTAAGTGAGTGTACTTACATTTGGCCAGGATTAATGTAGTCCAAGATCTTTTGGTAGCAATGGTGGAAGTAGGACATTCACCACAATTTCCTTTTTGGTTTTTTGTGAGAGAATGAGCTTCAAGAAGCAGAGGGTCCTTGGGGAAATAAGCAAAGAGTTGTGGAGCTGGAACACCACACAGAGCTCACATATTCAGCCTTACTGTTGATTGATGATGAAGTTGGAAACCAGAGAGGTGATCAAAGGAGTTTACTCTAAGTCACATGAAGTTTTAGTAACAGAGCGGAGATCATAACCCAGGTCCTCAGTTTTGTTTTTTGTTTGTTTGTTTGTTTGTTTGTTTTTTGCTTTCCGAGCACTCTAAACCTTATTCCAGAAAAACTTTAACATGCCTTACATAAATACACAAAAAATAAGGAAGAAGGAGAGTGAACAAAGAAAAAAGTGGAATAGAATAAATAAGGTGAAGCCAGAAATCAGGTGAGTATTTCAAATGTATATTGTAGAGATTTTCACATTTCCTGGGACTAAGTTACAAATTCAGGTGTAAATTTACTAATTGTCATGCAGAGAGGGAAAGGGATTACTTTGTTTCTTAAAAACTTAAACATATACTTTTCATATGATAAGTCATTCCATATCTACATAGTTACCCAAGAGAAATGAGAGCACACACAGACTTATACACAAATGTTCATAGAAGTTTTATTTGTAAAGACAAACAACAGGAAACAATCCAAATTTCCATCAGCAGGTGAATGGATAAACAAAATATGAAATATCCATACAATGGGATATCACTCAGAAATTAAAAGGAATGAGCTATTATACACACAACACAGATGACTGTCAAAATAATTATGAATAATTAATAATTATGAATGAAAGAAGTCAGACCAAAAAGAGTATATATTTTATGATCCCATTTATATATAAAACTCTATAAAAGGCAAATTAATCTATAGTGACAGAAAGCAGAACAGAGATTGCTTGGGGATGAGGAAGGCAGGAAGAGGTGGAAGGGTGAAATTACAATGAGGCATGGAAAAAACCTTTGGAGGGGTGGATATGTTTGTTTCATGATTGTGCAGATGGTCTCACCATGTATACATACACCAGAACTTATCACATTGTAAAATTAAAGGTGAAATTTATTATATGTCAATTATACCTCCATAAAACAGTGAGAAAAAGTTATTGCTTACATGACAGGAAAAGTACAGTTATTCCTATCACTGAGATATGAGAGAATTTTTCCTCTGAGAGTTTCGTAATGCTGCTTCTGCAACCTTCCTCAGTGTTAGATCAGCGGCAGAGGGCCAGAGCAGTTGTGGGAAGGACGGGCAGCAGGAGATCACTGGAGGTGGAAAATAATGCATTTCCAGTGTGCAGCTCTCTTACAGTCTGCTTTAGATGGGGTAAGCTTTTAGGTTATCAGAGGAAAGCTGTTTTGCCAGTTCTTTAGGCAATCGTCCTTAAATGCTGTTCCTCTCCATTGAAGTTTTGGTAAGCACTGAAAGGTAGTAGTTTCCAGATTTTACTCACTGGTAAAATGAGTATAGGGAAGGCCACACTGCTGCTCTGGTGGGTGAGAAATCACTTATGTCTCTCTACCTTAGGGTTTTGACATTTCCTTTCTCTACATGGTTCTCTGACAGTTTCACGGGAATTGGTGTTTTCTCTCCAACCAGACAGCAAGCACCATCCGGGGAAAACCATCGCCCCACGTTGACATGGCATTCGCCACAGTGTCAAGCAGAGCGATGGGCACACAGAAAGTCCTCAATAAATGCTGGCAAAACTGAGTAGTGTTGGGAACAATAAAAAGTATGTGCAGTATACTTTTAATTATTGATGAATACTTGCCTCTTGGAGAAGTCTTTTTCTTATTAATCCTCGTTAACATCTCATTTATTTGTTCTGCGGGTTATTTGCTCTCCTGCATGCTGTTATATTCGCTCTTCAGTGTCCTGGCTGGTTTGGTTTACCTTTT
>NW_007737473.1:27730-29971 GCF_000696425.1 Galeopterus variegatus | reverse complement strand
TTATTGAGACACTATTTTGTGCCAGATCCTAAGCTTGGTGACTTATAAGTCTGTGAATCCTTATAAAAACCCAAAGAAATAGCCTCTGTTGTCATCCTAACTTTGTGAATAAGGAAATCAAGGAAATTACATCATCCACCTGTGATCACACAGCTAATCAGCTGAAACAATTAAGACGCGAATTAAGTCTGTCTGACATCAAAATCTGTTCTCTTAACCTCTGTGTCACACTGATTTCCATAAGAACTTGCCTTCATTGAAACTTTTCTGGCACCTCCTCACTTCTTAAGGAAATTTCTTTTTGCCTGGTGATAGATTTAATTAGGTAGTAATTAAAAAATAAGTGGCATGCTAACGTACTAGCCAGTAGCACCAGCCAGGAAGCAAAGGCCTTACCTGGATGCACAAATCTCAAATGACTAAGAATCATCACTGCGGATGTAAACTTTACTACTTGGATGATCATCACTGCGGATGTAAATTTTATTACCTGGATAGTCTGGTGGGGGTGATATTTTGTAACGTTTCCCCGAGTTGTCAACTTGCTCTGCTCATGACCTTGATTCTCCACTTCAGGTCTCTTGTTTCTTGAAAGAGCTGTCAGGACAGAGCGTGTGAACCTGTGGGGTCTGCAGAGGGAGGTTTCGCTCCAGCAGCTCTTCCAAGGTGAGTCTGTCTTCTTGCCACCGTGGTCCTCCCCTAAGGTGAGGCCCATGTCGCCCCTTCCTGATCCTTGGTGACTTGGGGCTGACTGGGGGTGTGCACGGCAGCCACCATCACCAGCCCATTCTCGAATCTGCATGCCGCATTTTCTGGATGGTTCTCTTTGGGGCAGCCTTGACGTCAGTGTTCCGTAGGGTGTAGACGATGGGACTGAGGATAGGGGCGATCACAGCATAGAAGAGGGACAGCAGAGGGTCAGTGGCCGGATGGTAGCTGGCCTTAGGGCGAACATAGACAAAGANTCAAAATAATTATGAATAATTAATAATTATGAATGAAAGAAGTCAGACCAAAAAGAGTATACATTTTATTATCCCATTTATATATAAAACTCTAGAAAAGGCAAATTAATCTATAGTGAGAGAAAGCAGAACAGAGGTTGCTTGGGGATGAGGAAGGCAGGAAGAGGTGGAAAGGTGAAATTACAATGAGGCATGAAAAAAACCTTTGGAGGGTGGATATGTTTATTTCATGATTGTGCAGATGGTCTCACCATGTATACATACACCAGAACTTATCACATTGTAAAATTAAAAGTGAAATTTATTATATGTCAATTATACCTCCATAAAACAATGAGGAAAAGTTATTGCTTATATGGCAGGAAAAGTACAGTTATTCCCATCACTGAGATATGAGAGAATTTTTCCTCTGAGAGTTTCGTAATGCAGCTTCTGCAACCTTCCTCAGTGCAGATCAGTGGCAGAGGGCCAGAGCACATTTCAGCAAGAGCAGTTGTAGGAAGGACGGGCAGCAGGAGATCACTGGAGGTGGAAAATAATGCATTTTCAGTGTGCAGCTCTGTTACAGTCTGCTTTAGGTGGGGTAAGCTTTTAGGTTATCAGAGGAAAGCTGTTTTGCCAGTTCTTTAGGCAATCGTCCCTAAATGCTGTTCCTCTCCATTGAAGTTTTGGTAAGCACTGAAAGGTAGTAGTTTCCAGATTTTAATCACTGGTAAAATGAGTATAGGGAAGGCCACACTGCTGCTCTGGTGGGTGAGAAATCACTTATGTCTCTTTACCTTAGGGTTTTGACATTTCCTTACTCTACATGGTTCTCTGACAGTTTTATGGGAATCGGTGTTTTCTCTCCAACCAGACAGCAAGCACCATCCGGGCAAAACCATTGCCCCACGTTGACATGGCATTCACCACAGTGTCAAGCAGAGCGATGGGCACACAGAAAGTCCTCAATAAATGCTGGCAAAACTGAGTAGTGTTGGGAATAATAAAGAGTATGTGGAGTATATTTTTAATTATTGATGCATACTTGCCTCTTGGAGAAGTCTCTTTCTTATTAATCCTCATTAACATCTCATTTATTTGTTCTGCGGGTTATTTGCTCTCCTGCATGCTGTTATATTTGCTCTTCAGTGTCCTGGTTGGTTTGGTTTACCTTTTGTGCTGGTGTCAGTTTCCTGTAGCAGTGACATGTGGAGTCTCTTCCTCTATCTTCCTATGTGTCCCAAAGCCACTGACATTTCAAGAATACCATCCTCTCCCCCAGCAAAGTCATCCA
>NW_007737473.1:25465-26191 GCF_000696425.1 Galeopterus variegatus | reverse complement strand
CCGGCTGCCCCACTCGCCTTCCTGAAGGCGCCACCTTTCAGAAGGACACGTGAGCGCTGTTGTCACTTTCTCCTGGGCCGAGGGTCCGATCCTTCTAGAAGCCTCTTTCCCTTTCCTCCCTCCGCATCTTCCCCGCAGGACCGGGGCAGAACCTTCCCTCCAGCAGAAGTTTCCTGCTCAAAGCTGAAATGTGTTCCACGTCCAGGCATGAAGAATCCCATTCCAGTGCAAGGAATCTCCTTCCCTTCCCGGTCCTGCTCCCTCGTGACTCCTTCTGCTTCTGTGTTTTTTTTTTTGTTTGTTTGTTTGTTTGTTTGTTTTCGTTCCTTCTTCCACACGTTTCTCTCTCCTTCCTCCCAACCTGCCTCCTCTCTCACCCGCTTCTCACCTCTTCGCCTCTGTCTGTCTTTTTTCAGCTCTTTCTTTAGTTTCCGGATCCACTCAGCCTCTCTTCTGTCTCTGTCATTTTACCAACAGGTAAGTGTCATAGTTTTCAAGGGACAGGGAAGAAATTTGAGAGATGATCTCTTTCAAGCTTCTGCAGGCGGTTAAGCAGTTCAGTTATCCAGAGGAGTGTGGGTCTCTCTAGTTTCCAAAAAGACTCAGGAAGAAGATAAGACCTTCCTAAATTGCTCATTTCTGCGTCTTACAGCCTCTCAGACTTCACACTCCTACATTATTGCACTTATGCAGATCCCCAGACCACACGTGAACTCCACAAATTCA
>NW_007737473.1:22878-23836 GCF_000696425.1 Galeopterus variegatus | reverse complement strand
TCTTCTCCTTTCTCATGGTTTTCTTCTTTCCGTTGCTGTAGATGTCCTGGTACATCTACAAGAGGTAATGATGCAATTTTACCCATCTTATTGACATTGATATAATTTAGTAATCAGTTTATTTGATAACCCTTCATAGAGCCCTTTGTTTAGTTCAGTCATTTTCCAGAGAACTAAGAATACAAAAGAGAATAAATATATTTTTAACTTTAGTGAGCTGGTAAATATCATTTTCTTGAAAAACTGTCCCTACTTTTTCTTGCTTTGATTTTTTTTTCATTGACTATACAAGAGCTTTCTTTGCATTGTCATCATTTGGATTTGTTGTTTGACCTGTTTCTTCTATGTCCTTAAACATTTTTATAGTTGTGATAAAGCCTGTGTGTCAGATGGGATGTTTTCAAGACATATAACAACCATTACAACAACAAGCCCCAAACTCCAGCTGGTTTGAACAATAAACTCATTTATTGGTTCATATAACAAGAAGTTCAGGTTTACTTATACGAGGTTTTCTGCCTAGTTTCCTTCTAATTCCTTTGTTTGTGCTCCTGTTATTTGGTTTGGCTGAAAGTAATGGAAATACCAGTGGCTCAAAAAAGACGAAAATTTATCTCTTAATTATATGTCTGAAGTTTTGAACTTCAGTCCAATATGGCTGCTCTGGTCCAAGAAGTCCTCAGGAATCTGGTCTCATTTCAGTCCATCAAGACTCCTGTTCCTCTTATGGCTTAAGATGGTGACATCCATATTACAGGGAACAGAATGGAGCAAAATAACCTGGATTTCTACGTGCCCAGGAAACAGTCTGTTAGTGTAATCTATGTAGAATTCTTGCCAAAGATGTTTAACTTGAGTATAATTATAGGGACACAATCAAATAAACCCAGATTGTGTCACATTCTACAGACAATTAACACAGAGTCTTCAAGAATATCAAAAGATATTTTGTCTTCTT
>NW_007737473.1:17679-21684 GCF_000696425.1 Galeopterus variegatus | reverse complement strand
GCATCCCCATATCAACACTTGCTTCTATAATTTTCACAGCAGGGAAAAGTGGGCTGGAGAGGCAATCATCAGCAATTAAATTGTACCACTTCTGACTACATTTTACTGGCCTGAGCATGACATATGGCCACGTCTAACTTTGCAGGGATTGTGTCAGCTTGTACTTCCCAAAGATACCCATAAGTATTCTTCCTCACTCACATACTCTTCTATAACATCAGCTTGGCACTTACCCATCAAGAAGTGACTCCCCCCACTCACTTAAATCTGGGTGGGCTTTAATTATTTCAACCAATAGAGCATTGTGAAAATGACACTACATGATTTCTGAGGCTGGTCATAATATGTGTTGCCACTCTGCCTTGTTTCCTGGAATATTCATGCGTGGACCCCTGAGCCACCAAGTAAGAAATCCAGTTACTCTGAGGTTACTGTGCTGTGAGAAGCTAAAGCCATGGAGAGGCCACAGGTAGGTACTCTAGTGAGGAGTCATACTTTTTGAATTATCTTAGACCAGTATTAGACATGTGAGTGACGATTCTAGCCAAATGATTCCAGATCCTAGCTGTCAAGTCACCCCCAGTCTTTAAGTTGTCCAAGCTGAAGACTTATACATTGTGGAGTCAAGACAAGATATCCTGATCTGCTGCTATAGAATGAATGCTGTGTCTCTCCCCCTCACCCCCAACTCCTGCCCACATTGATGTGTTGAAATCTAATCTCCAATATGTTGGTATTAGGCGTCAAGGCCTTTGGGACATAATAAGGTCATGAGGGTGGGGCCCACATGAAAGGGATTAGTGCCATTATAAAAGAGACCCCAATGAGCTCTCTCACACCTTCTGCCAGGAGGATGCAAGAAGAAGATGGCCATCTATGAACTAGGAAGCAGGCCCTCATCAGACATCAAATCTGCTGGTGCCTTGATCTTTGACTTTCCAGTCTCCATGACTGTGAGAAGTAATTGTTGTTTAAGCCACCCAATCTATGATATTTTTGTTGTAGCATTCTGAAAGGACTAAGACATCTGCCTGTCAAATCTCTGACCCAGAGAATTTGCATATATAACAAGATATCATAGAATAATTTTTTTGTTTTAAGCTAATAAGTTTTGAGATAGCTAATTATACAGTGATCGTATACAGAACATGTAATGATACCTGGAAGTGGGATCTATTGTAAAAATAACCTAACATGTGGCATTGACTTTGGGAACAAATAGCAAGGGGAACATGGAAGAGCCTTTGGAAGATTGTTAATGAGGAAAGTGGGGAAAATGTTAAAGGAAATTGAGGAAAACCTAATTGGAAACTGGAGAAAAAGAGATCCTGTTATACAGTGGCAGAAAATTGAGCAAAGCTATAACATACAGCAATGTGGAAATAAAAAATGAGCCTAATGAGCTGATGGGTCTGGCTAAGGAAATTTCCAGAGTGTTGAAAGTGTCAACTGGGTTCTTTTAACTGTATATCAAAGGCATAGGTAGAAGGAGATGAACTAAAGAAGGACTCTTTTGGTTTTTAAGAAAAAATGTTAAAGAATAGGCAGCCAGGACTTGGTGGGTTCAAAACACAGATGATCACCAACTTAAGATAGTTTGACTTGCGACTTTTCAACTTTACAATAGTGCAAAAGCAATGCACATTCCGTTGAAACCATGCTTTGAGTACTCATGCAACCGTTTTTTTTTTTTGCTTTCAGTGCAGTATTCAATAAATCTTATGAGATTCTGAACACTTTATTAAAAAATAGGCTTTGTGTTAGATGAGTTTTTTTGAACAGCTTACTGAGGTATAATTAATATAAAATGAAAACTGCATGTTTTAATGTATACAATTTGATGAGTTTGACATATGTATATTCTAGTGATATCATCACCAAATTAAGGTAATAAGCATATCCATCACCTACAAAAGTTAAAAGTTTCCTTGTGTTCTTTTGTGTGTGTGTGTGTGTGTGTGTGTTGTTAAAACACCAACATGAGATATACATCTACAATCTTAACAAATTTTTAAATACATAATACAGTGTTATTGACTATATAGATGATTTTGCCCAATTGTAAGCTAGTGTAAGTGTTCTGAGCATGTTTAAGGTAAGCTAGTCTAAGCTTATGATGTTCGATGGGTTAGGTGAATTAAATGCATTTTCAACTTAAGATAGTTTCAACTTATAACAAATTTATTGGAAAGTAACACCATTATCAGCTAGGAACATCTGCAAAACTATGTTTTTTATTCCTTTGTCTTCAAAATGAAATTCTCAAAGTAGGAAAGGGTTTCACAAGCACTTTCATAACGCTATCAGGAAAATGTCTCAGAGCAAAGATTATGTCTGGAGTGTAACTTAAAAACCTTTTGTTAAAACCACTGAAAGATTTAGGGTGATGTCTCCTAGACCTTACCAAACTGATAAAGTGACTTTAAAAGATCTTGAAGGCATGTCTTGCAGATTCTCTCTCTCAAATAATAGTGCTCCTAAGAATCTTAATGGTGTTGTTTCACAGCGGTGTAACAGGGAGCCCAGAGAAGAGAGCGACTTCTGTTGAAGAGTTTTGGGTGTGCCATTTGTACAATGAAATGGATTATATTTATTCACAAAAATCCTATACAGTTTTTAAAGGAATTGTATCAACTTAGACTGAAAGGGACAGACAGTAGAAAATGATGGGAAGCATTTGGGACCCTGAACTATTGTGTGTAGGAAGCATGGTAAGTTTACTTAGATGTGACACAAGCTGTTTGTAATAGGAAGGATGATTCAGAGGGTAGAATCAAAGCCCCACAGGACGGAGATGATAATCATGCTAAATGGCGCTCAGACATTAGGACTGAGCCCTAGTGAAGAAACCGGCAGCATGTACCTGGCTGGATTTTGATATCATTGTGGTCTGGTGATGCTGTGTACCTTCTGTTTCCCCATTTTTGGAAGAAGTGTCATGCGTATAGTGCTTATGATACACCTGAAAGTGCTAAAGTTTGCAGTGGTAGGAGTTTTATTTTTCATTTTAAATGTCTAGTTTTATTGCATTGTGATGAGAGTACTATACTCTTTTTCTTTCTCTCCTTATTCTTTTTATTTTTAAATTTCCTTTTGCAATTCAAAGTTGTCTTTGTGAGATACATGATCTTTTTTAGTTTTTCTTTTGATAGATGTTGCATAGGCATCCACACAGAAGTGAGCAGAGCTCCATATTAATTATAGATTTTCTTATGGGATCTAACACTGTGATAAATTATATAAATAGACTTTAATTATATTTTGGTTCTCCAATAGTTTAAAAAGACTGGAAACTTAATGAATTTATATTTACTTCTCATTATATCTCCTATCCTTTTTGCTTTATAACTGTTGATACTTTTTAATTGGACATATTCATCTCTGCTATATCTTCATTATAAATTTTATCCTGTACCATTACAAAGTGCTTTTTTGCCATTTAATATTTTTATATGAAGTAAACTCATCTGACAATAAAAGTAAAGTTCCTGTAATTTTTGTTATTTCAGTTGCCTAATGAACATTTGATTATTCCTTAATTTTTCATCTTGGTAAGTTATTTTGTTTTAGATCTGTTCTCTTTTAAGCAGTAGTGCTGAATTTTGTTTTGAGATTCTGTTTTCTTTTAATAGGTGAGTTTGGCCCATTTACATTTTTTATATGATATATTTGATCTTGATTGTGTTATCATTTTATGCTATAACTTCTGCCTTTATAGATTAAAAAGCCGCAATCCTTTTAAACTTTTAAAATCCTTTTTCTTTTTGATACATAAATGTGAACACAAATTCACACACACAATCTTTAAATGCAGTATTTTCTTTTTGTTATATTTTCGCTGGCTTCTCTCTTCCCCTAACTTCTCCTCAGATCAGCCTTCCTTCCTTCCTTCCTTCCCTCCCTCCCTCCCTCCCTCCCTCCCTCCTTCCTTCCTTCCTTCCTTCCCTCTCTTTCCATTTTAATTGCACATATTTACAACTTGTACACATGATATTTTGATACATG
>NW_007737473.1:16422-16739 GCF_000696425.1 Galeopterus variegatus | reverse complement strand
AGATCAAATTGTGAAGAATTGACATCTTAATATTGTGTCTTTTGACTATGAGCAAGGAATACATCTACATTTACTTATATATATATTAACAGTGTTTTGTAGTTTTTTAATCTTTATACTGTGGAATTCAATTTTTCACCTTTTTATTATTAGCATATTCATTATTACAAATCATGATTTTTCTTTATGACCTTTACCCAATCTGTCTCTCTCCCAATGCCCCCCTCCTCCCATATCTCTAGTAAACTTAGGTTTGTTCTCTCTTTCTAAAAGTTCAATGAATTGTTGTTCTCTCTCTCTCTCTCTCTCTCTCTCTC
>NW_007737473.1:10049-12446 GCF_000696425.1 Galeopterus variegatus | reverse complement strand
TTAATGAATCACAAACAGGAATACATTGGCATACGGACACTTAGGTTGAAGAATACATAATAACATTTGTTTTACAAGAAACACAGGACTTTGTAATTGAAATTCTTAATTACTTTATATCTTTCCTACCCTAATTTGTAAATTAAACTATAAAGACCTGGACTCAGAGTCCAACGTTTTGTATTCCTGAAACCACATTGCATCACATGTTCAANAGAAATGTGCATGTCAGGCAGTGTGTTCATAAACTATGCTCCTAATGAACATCGTGTTCCACGATGAGAAGAAAAGTGTACTGCCACTAACATAAAATAATGACGATCCTTCCCCTTTCCAAGGTTCTGCTTTATTGCAGAGAATTTCATCGATAGGTGGAAAAGAAAGAAAACTAATGAAGTCAAGGGGGGCCAAGTTGTTCTATATAATAAAGATCTGAGGTAGAGGGGAATAGAGAGAGATAAACCAAACAGGTTGGGCATCGGGAAAAGAAAACTTGAGGAGAAGGCTGAAATTGAGAAGAGAATATTTTCAGCAGCAGCTACAACCTCAGTGATCGACACTGAGAGGAACAGAGATAGGGAGAGGGGTTTTTCAATGACATTTGCTGGTGGCTGTACTCTCTACATAAGCGAACTTTCTAGAGGGGTGGAAATATTCTGTATTTTACTTTAGGTGGTTGTTACTTGAATACATGCAATTATCAAAACTCATCAAACTAAGCATTTCAGATCTGTGCACTTATTGAATTATACTTCAACTGAAAAACAATGCACTCCTTTTCAAGTCATGGGGCAGACATGAGCTGGGCAGCCACGGCAATCCATGTGAGAATGGCAGGCTGGCAGTGTCACAAGATTGACGACTTACAAGGGATTCAGCAAACAAGCAAATACATTGAGGATAATGGGAGTCAGCTTTCTCACCAATGAAGAGAAGTAACAATCGGGAAAGAAGGAAAGTTGAAATAGACCCGATGGTGCTGGATTGGAAATGCAGGTATCCACACAAATATACGTAGACAGATACATACATATAGATAGACAGGTGTGTGCATGTATGTATGTGTGCATGCCTGTGAATTTACGTAATTTCTACCTCTGTCCACTAGGATAGCCTGGGAGCAGCAATGTATCCAGTAGTAACAAGCACACCTCGCGCCTAGATCTTGGTTTCTAAATGCAACTCTTCACTGAAAGCACCAGCACTCCTAGGAAAATTGGCTGATTCTAGGATGGGGGCAAAGAAGGTTCAGGATAAGCCTGAAATATCATGCTCTGAAGAACAGATCAGAGAATTATAGGGATGCGTTGAAAGGACAGAGAAGCCATTTGAAAGGGCTCTCACTTCTCAAATCTGGGACAATTTGTGTGTCTAAATCAGTAATGATAGTAATAGGTTACAACCCACCAAATAAAATAGGAGTCAATGAATCCATGTTGATAGCAGTAACAGATTAACAAATTAATGAGGAGATAAGAAAGTTCCTCCTTGCAATAGAATGCCAACTAATTAACATACTAGGAATACCTGAATTAGAAAATTGCAATTTGGAAATCACCATGGAAATAATTAATTCTAGTGAGAAATATCAATAGATGCTAAAACTAAAGGGTACAAGTGGGGTGAGATGCCATACAGCCTTAAAAGCGTCTCCGCATAAAATAATTATTTCTCACAAAGGGGAACAAGAGGAATTTTTAGGAGAAGAGCCTGGAAGACACCATCTTAATCAAGTGATTAAAATTAATACCACTATTAAAGTGACAAATTGGCATTGTGTGTCCCCCCTCCCAACAGGATGCAATGAGAAAAACACAACATCATTTCTGCGATATTCCTGCCCCAAACACCATAACCTGGGTAGCGTTATGAGAAAGTATTGCACGCACCCAAGTTGAAGAACATTATGCAAAATGGCTGTCCTGCAATCTTCAAATAGGCAGAGGCTGTGAAAGGCAGAGAGACTGAGGGAACCCAGGGACTCATGATAACTGGATAACAATGTGATCTTTTCGCTGTAAGAGCCGGTAGGGACATTTGGCGAAACTTGCATGGAGGTCTCTGGGTTGAGTATATGGAAGTTTTTTGCTCTCTTCTTGCAATTTTCTGTGTGTTTGAAATTTGGAACTGTTTAAAAATATAACTAAAAAGAAAAAGAAAAAAGAAGGTATGCCCTTTTTGTGATTTCCTTGCAAGTACTTTTAATAAGATACTGTTCTTAAACTGGACCATATGAGGCCTTGAATTTTATTTGCATTGTCCCCTAAAAAGTAATGCAATGGATAGAATTTTCTCAGTTGTCTCTCCCTCTCTCTCTCATCATTGACACCAGCTTGTATTTGCCAGCTACTGAAATTTGGAAAATGATGTAAAATAATAGTACCAGGAAAATGAAAA
>NW_007737473.1:5919-6202 GCF_000696425.1 Galeopterus variegatus | reverse complement strand
AGCGCCGCCGCGCTTCCCAAGCGGCGCACTTATCCAGTGCGCCACCGGGCCGGCCCAAAGTATGTCTCCTTTTAACAAAGCATTTGATGATTAATCTACGGTATTCTTGGGAGTAAGATACTGAACTGTGGATGAGTATATAGAACTGCTGGTTGACTCGGCAGCTGCTTGTACAAACTGTGTGTGAAAGGTTCTCCTCAATAGCTAGAATATGAAACATTCAAACCCCATGGAATTTTATTAGCTCTAATAGGTACAGATTATATGAAAGTAAAAGTAGGGC
>NW_007737473.1:0-384 GCF_000696425.1 Galeopterus variegatus | reverse complement strand
TGCTTGCTACAGCCCTTTTCTGTGTGCCTGTCCCATTGACAGACACCCGGACTTGCAAGACTGTTATTAATGTCTTGCTTTGCTGTACCTTGTGTCTCTGTGTCCATCCTTTGGCATTGGACAGGTGAGGGCATTTCTCACAATACGTATTTTAAATTTTGGACATATGATATCAGTGGGAGCTTTGCACTGGCCTGCTTGCTGCAAAGCCTTTCTTTCCTTCCAATGTGAAAATCAGGCAGAGGAGGAAGTAGATTACGTTCAATGGAAACCATCTTTGGTGGCTTTCTTTTCAAATGACACCTGCTTGACTTCCATTGTAATGGAGACCTCCAAGAACACAAATTTCTCAGACCTGATCAACCGTCTTTGAGAACACAACTG
>NW_007737472.1:44370-52705 GCF_000696425.1 Galeopterus variegatus | reverse complement strand
ATACTTCCCATTTCTCTAACTTTTTCTTTTTCCATATTTTAGTATGGGGTAGTCTTCTATTGCATGTGTACTACGTTTCATTATGTGTGTACAGCAGCTTATTTAACTGGTTTCCTATTAAAGGACATTAAATTGTTTCTAGTTATCTGCTGTTAAAATGTAATCTAGGGTCCAGGGTCTCCTAAATGCCCAGGTGCTTTGCAGCTGCTAAAATGTCTGAACCAGTCACAACTCTTTGTTCTCAGGTTCTATTCTTTCAGGAGGTGGCAGGAAGTCATGACCCGTGAAATACTAGACTGCCTACAAAATATATTGTCTGAAACTGAAGTACGGGCTCCACAGATAAATTCTGGTGAATCTCGCCCAAGGAGGAGCTGGGATCTCCACACCTACCTGACCCTGTTTTATGTCATGGGTCAACCAAGGCAGGGAGTCTCAATTTGTTACCAGTGGACTGTAACCTGTACTAGCCAAGGGCTCAAGGTTTAGCCCTTGTGACAACTTCCTGAGATTCTGCTGCTGTTCTAAGGCCACCTTCCTTCCTGGGTCCAAATGCAAATTTGCCTTCAGAACTGACTAGTGAACTATGCCCCATAGTCAACCAACCCAAATTGAACAAGCTGTATCCTTCATTTCCATGAAAGGACCTAAATGAGAACTTGGGTGGGAAGTTAGGTGGGAACTTTGGCTAGAAGAAACTGCTTTGGGAGTGATCCCCACTGTTTTCCTTGCAAGTAATAAAGCCTTTTCCTCCTACCCTGGTCATGGAGCAATGGACCCTCCTTGTCTGGTAACAGAAAGAGTATTGCAAAGAATTGACTTTACTCGTGTCATTTTGTATATGCTTGAGCATATACGTGTGATAGAGTCCTGGAAGTGAAAGTGCTAGATTACGGTTATGTGTACTTCGAGTTCTGAAGCACACTGTCAGTTTGCCTTGCACAGGGCGGAGTGAGAGGGACTATTTTCTCACTCTTACTTAAACGTGTGTTATCGAATTTCTCAATCTTTGCTAATCTGATATGAGGAAATTCATCTCAGAATAGCTTTATTGCATTTTTCTTATTATATGTTATGCTAAACATATTTTTACATTAGTTGTTTGTAATATGGGTTGCACAAGTATCTCTCAGTGTTTCATTTACCTTAATTTTTATTATAGTGTATTTTGCTATGCAAACTTTAACATTTTTTGTTAACTTAGTTTATCAATCTTTTACACTTCTGTGTTTTGTGTCATTCTTAAAATGCTTTAATTCTGATATCACAAAAATATTTTCCATAATTTCTTTTCTTTTAGTCTTGTTATTTTTAAACTTTTAAATCTTTAATTAATTTAGAAGTAATTTTAGTTTAAAGTGTGAGGCATAAATTTAATGTTTTTTTTCCCCCCAACTGGCCACCATTTATCTCAACAATACTTATTGGCAGATCTTTCTCACTTTAGTCTAAAAGGTCATATTTATCAAATGTGTACCAATACCTGTGTGTACTAGGATTTATTTCTGCACTTTCTTTTCAGTTCAATTTGTCTATCATACTACTCATAAGTGAGGTGGTAAGACACTGAATTAATTTTTAGGATTTTTGTTGTTGTTTTTTATAGTACTCTCCCCAACCCTCCTCATCACTTTCTTTTTCAGGTTGCTTAATTCTAAAAAAATTATGTTGGAATTGTATAATATTGAGACTTCTTATCCAAGGACATAATATGGGTTTTTATTTTATTCAAGTGTTTATTTTTGTTTTCTTCATATTGACCTTAAACATTTTCTACTAAATTTATTTCTAGGTTTTCCAGGCTTAAAAAATAATGAGAAGTTAACTTTATCTTTTGAGTTAGTGTACCTCCAATTTCTTTCTCTTGTCTCATTATATTGAATAGTTCCTCCAGAACATATATATAGTGGACATAGTGGACACATTTGTCTTGTTATTGCCTTCAGTGGGACTGTTTCTATCATTTCTTAGTTAAGCACAATGGTAGGTTTTAGGTTGAAGTAAATACATTTTATCTTGCTAGGTAAGTGCCTATATATTCCTATTCTATTAAGAGTTTTTATTGAGTAACAATATAAATGTCATTGTATGTTTTTTAGCATTTGAGTAAATCGTCATTGAATTTTCTCTTCTTTTATATAAATATGATGTAATTCATATATTTTCCAACATTGAAACAACTTTATAATCCTCATCTTAGTGTATTATCCTTTTAATATTCTGTTAGCTTTTTTTCCTAATAATTTATTTACAAAACTTGCTTCAATGGTTCATAGTAATTTCCTTTTGTGTGTGTGCTATCATTATATATTATACACATTATATGTCATTTACAACGTTGTTACTTTTCTTTCACAAACTTTTTGTTGGGGGTAGTATTTTTCCTTTTCTATGCTGCTCTTTATTAACTTTTAATTTTTCCTTTATGGTAATTAATCTTTTTAGATTATCCTTTCTGAAATCACTTTTATAAGTCATATTTTCCTAGAAAATTATGCTTTTTATTTAGGTTTTCAAACTTATTTATACAGAGATGAAAAAGCCATTTTCTATGACTCTTAGAATTTATTCTATATTTCCATTATTTTTCCTGCAGATTTTTTTATTTTAGAGTTTATGATTTCCTTCCCTCCTTGTATTAATTGATACAATGGTTCAACTGTTTTACTGATTTTTCTAAATTAAAAAATTGGAATTCATCATTAGTTCACACTTTTTCTCTTTTCTATTTTGTTAATTCCTGCTTTAGTTTATTTGCATTTTTGTTTTCTTTGTATCCTGTTACTAACTTTTTGAGTTGATTTTCTAATTATTTTTATTTCTTTATTAATATCGAAGATTATGAATTTTTGAGGATTATTTTATACATGCTCCTCATACTTTGTTAATTTCAAGTTTTATCCCACTGTAACCAGATAATGTTGCTTTTAGCAGTTGTAACTTATGGATTTTCTTTGTACTTAGTGTATGGTAAAATATTTTTGAAATGCTCAATGGGGCTAGAAGAGAAGATATGGTCTCCGATTTTAGTGTGTGTGTGTGTGTGTTGTGGGGGTGAGGAAGAGCATCAATGTGTTCTACTTTATTAATTACATTGTTTATATTTTATATACCCTTACTTATTTTTTGTTTATTTCATCTATCATGAACAGAAAGAAGTGAATTAAGATATTTAATATTAATGTATTTTTGAAATTTCTTCTTACATCCATGAATTTTGCTATTTGAAAGTTGGTGGTATAATTTTTAGTGCATGTAAGTTCAAAAATATTATATATAAATTTATATGATATTATATATAAATGTTATATATAACATTTCTCCCATACCTGAGAGAAGACAGAAACACACCTGGGGACCCAGGCAGGAGATGTGGGCAGCTCCTGCTATCCAACGGAAGGCAGGGTCATGCTGCAAATACCACTTCCAAGTGGGTGGTTCACCACAGCCACTGCCACCACAAGGGCAGCTTGCATCCACAATTGTAGCCACAGCCACTATACAGGGGGCCTGTCTCCCATCCACTGCACTGACACAAGAAGAGTTACCAGCAGAGCCTGGAAAAAAAGGAGGAGTTCTATCTTCTCAAAGCCTACTCCAGAGTAATAGAAGAGGCAATTGCTCTAATGAATGACCCAACATCAATGTAGAGATACTCAAAATATGAAAAAAAAAGAAAGACAAAAAAGGAAAATAAAATAAAATATGACATCACAAAAGGAATACAGTGTTTCTCAAGTACCAGATACCATAGAACAGGAAACCCTTAAAATAACTGAAAAGGAATTCTGAACAGCAATCTTAAGGAAACTCAAGGAATTCAATGAGAAGACTCAGACAATAAAATGATGAGAAAAAATATCCAGGATATGAAGGAAAAAAATTTACGAAGAGATTAATAACTTAAAAAGAATATAGTAGAACTCATGGAACTGAAAGATTCATTTAATGAAATAAAAAAACAGAACCAAGGCTTAAGCAACAGGTTAGAGCAAACAAGAAAGAATTTGAGGTGTTAAAGAGGGTCATGTCAAAATAACCCAGCTGGACAAAAGAAAAGAAAAAAAAAAAAAGGAAAAAAGATTTTTAAAAAATGAAGAAAAACTAAGAGAGCTAGCAGGCATGCTTAAGTGCACAAACATCTAACTCATGGGCATTCCAGAAAGGGAGGGGAAAAAAAGGCATTAAAAACTTATTCAGTGAAATAATAACAGAAAATATCCTAGGTATAGGGACAGACATGGACCTTCAGATCAAGGAGGCTCAAAGATCCCCAAGCCAACTCAATCCAAACTGATCCTCTCCGAGACACCTTATATCAAACTGGCAAAGCTCAAAGACAAAGAGAATCAGAAAAGCAGCAAGAGAAAAGTGTCAAGTCACCTATAAGGGAGCCCCTATCAGGTGAACAGCAGACTTCTCAACAGAAACTCTACAGGCCAGAAGAAAATGGGATGATATATTCAAGATACTAAGAAAGAAACTGTCAGCCAAGAATATATACTCCACAAGGCTATCTTTCTGAAATGAGAGAGAAGTAGTGAATTCCCAGACAAATAAGAGCTGTAGGAGTTCACTACCACATGACCAACCCTGCAAGAAATCCTCAAGGGAGTTCTGCATCTGGAATCTGAAAACCAAAAATCAGTACCATTAATACACAGGAAAAAACAAAAACCACTGATAGAACAAAAATGCAAATGAGAAAGTAAAGGAAACTAAATCTTACCTCCTGAAAAAAACCAACAAACATCAAAGACAAACAATAAAAGAGGAAGAAAGGAACAAAAACATCCAACAAAAATCAATAAAATGCCAGGATTAAGACAATACCTTTCAGTAATAACCATAAATGTAAATGGATTGAACTCTCCACTCAAAAGACACACACTGATTGACTGGATTAAAAAGCTAGACCCAACTATATGCTGTCTACAAGAGAATCACCTTATCTGTAAAGATACACACAGACTAATAGTGAAAGGATTGAAAAAACACATACTATACAGACAGAAACCAAAATGGTCAGGAGTAGATATTAGTAGCTACTCTTCTATCAGATAAAATAGACTTTAAACCAAAAGCCATGAAAAGAGATACAGAAGGCCACTGTATGATGATAAAGGGATCGATTCGGCAAGAAGACATAACAATCATAAATATATATGCAACAACAATGAAGCATCCAGATATATAAAGAAAACATTATTAGACCTAAAAAAAGAGATAGGCCCCAATACAATAATAGTTGAGGACCTGAATACCCCTCTCTCTGCATTGGACAGATCATCTAGACAACAAATCAACAGGGAGACGCAGTATTTAAACTACACTTTAGACCAATTGGACCTGGCAGATATCTACAGAACATTTTATCTAACAACTACAGAATATCCTTTCTTCTCATTAGCACATGGAACATTGCCCAGGATAAACCACACGTTAGGTCACAAATCAAGTTTCAACCAATTTAAAAATTGAAGCCATTTTAAGTACCTTTTCAGACCATGACAGATTAAGACTAGAAATCAATAACAAGCAAAACTCTGGAAACTATACAAATATGTAAAAATTAACATGCTCCTGAATGACCTATGGGTCCAAGAAGAAATTAAACTAGAAATCAAAAAATTTCTTGAAACTAATGAAAATAAAGACATATCATACCAAAACCTGTGGGATACTGCAAAAGCAGTACTAAGAGGGACGTTTATTGCAATAAATGCTTACATCAAAAGAATAGAAAGATTTCTAATAACCTTATGCTATACCTCAAAGAACTCAATCCAATCTCCAAATTAGTAGATGGAAAGAAATTACTAAAATGAGAACAGAACTAAATGAAATAGAGGCCCAGAAAATGATACAAAATATCAATAAAGGTAAAAGTTGGTTTTTTGAGAAGATAAAATAGACAATCCATTAGCTAGGCTAACTAAAAAAAGAAGAGAGAAGACCCAAACAACAAAAATCAGAAATGAAAAAGGAGACATTACAATTGATTCCACAAAAATACAAGGAATCATTAGACACTCTTATAAACAAATATATGCCTAAAATTTGAAAACCGGGAGGAAATGGAAATATTTCTGGACACATACAAATTACCAAGACTGAATCAAGAAGACATAGAAAACCTGAATGGACCAAAAACAAGCAACGAGACTGAGGCAGTAATCAGCAGTCTCCCAACAAAGAAAAGCCCAGGACTGGATGGCTTTACTGCAGAATTCTACCAAATCTTTAAAGAGGAATTAATATCAATTCTCTTCAAACTATTCTAAAATATTGAAACAGAGGTCATTCTCCCAAACTCATTATATGAGTCTGACATCACCCTGACACCAAAACCAGACAAAGATACAACAAAAAAAGAAAACTACAGGCCAATATTTCCGATGAACACAGACATTAACATCCTTGACAAAATATTAGCAATCAGAGTACAGCAACATATCAAAAAAATTATAAACCATGATCAAATGGGATTCATCCCAGGGATGTAAAGATCGTTCAACATACACAGGTCAATAAATGTGATACACCACATCAAGAAAATAAAGGATAAAAATCATATGATCATCTCAATAAACTCAGAAAAAGCATTTGACAAAATTCAACATCCCTTCATGATAATGTCTCTCAGCAAATTAGGTATAGAAGGAAAGTATCTCAACACAATAAAAGCCATATATGACAAACATACTGCCAATATCATCCTGAGTGTAGAAAAGCTGAAAGCATTTCTGTTAAGAATGGGAAAAAGACAAGGATGCCCACTCTCACCACTCCTACTTAACATAGTATTGGAAATGCTAGCTAGAGCTATCAGGCAAGAGGAAGAAATAAAGGGCATCCAAATTTGAAAAAATAAAGTCAAACTGTCCCTGTTTGCAGATAATATGATTCTATATAAAGAAAAACCTAAATACTCCTGCAAAAAACTCTTAGAGCTGAAAAATGATTTCAGTAAAGTTGCAGGATACAATATCAACCTGCAAAAATCAGTAAGATTTCTGTACTCCAATAACAAACTACAGGAGAAGAAATCAAGAAAATGAGATGATTTACAATTGTTACCAAAAAAAAACACAAAACAAAACAAAAAAAACCTAGGAAGAAATTTAAGCAAGGTGGTGAAAGATCTTTACAATGAGAACCACAAAAAGCTACTGAAAGAAATTAAACACGAAAAGATGGAAAGACGTTCCATGCTCTTGGATTGGAAGAATTAACATTGTGAAAATGTCCATACTACACAAAGAAATCTACACATTTAATGCATACCCATCAAAATACCAATGACTTTCTTCAAAGAAATAGAAAAAACAATCCTAACATTCATATGGAACAACAAAAGACCCAAAATAGCCAAAGCAATCCTGAGCGAAAAATAAAGAAAAAAATAGCCAGAGGCTTAACACCACCGGACTTCAACTTACACTACAAAGATATAGTAACCAAAACAGCATTATAATGGCATCAAACCATTATAAACCATTATAATTGGTCCTCAAACCAATGGATCAGAATAGACAACCTAGAAACCAACCCACACACTTACAGCCAACTGATCTTTGACAAAGGCAACAAAAATATACATTGGGGAAAAGACTGTCTCTTCAATAAATGGTTCTGGAATACCAGACATGGCATATGAAGAAGAATGAAACTAGACCCATACCTTTTACCATGTACCCAGATCAACTCAAAATGGATCAAAGACTTAAATATAAGACCCGAAACTATAAAACTCCTGAAAGAAAACATAGGGGAAACATTTCAGGAAATAGGACTGGGCAAAAACTTTGTGAATAAGACTCCAAAAGCACAGGCAGCAAAAGGGAAAATAAACAAATGGGATTATATCAAACGAAAAAGCTTCTGCACAGCAAAAGAAACAATTAACAGAGCAAAAGGACAACCTGCAGAATGGGAGAAAATATTTGCAAACTATGCATTTGACAAGAGGTTAATATCCAGAATATACAAGGTACTCAAACAACTTAACAACAACAACAACAACAAAAAAACCCCCAAAACCAAAACACAACCAAGTAACCCAGTTAAAAAATGGCAAAGGAGCTAAATAGGCATTTATCAAAGGAAGATATATACAAATTACCAACAGACATGAGAGAATAATGCTCAACATCAGTCAGCATTAAGGGAATGCAAATCAAAACCGTATTGAGATATCTCACACCAGTTAGGCTGGCCATCATCAAAAAAAACAGAGAATAACAAGTGCTGACAAGGATATGGAGAAAGGGGAACCCTCCTACACTGTTGGTGGGGCTGTAAGTTAGTGCAGCCACTATGGAAAACAGTATGG